>NC_091747.1:72050500-72110500 GCF_043380555.1 Nothobranchius furzeri | reverse complement strand
CCCCCTCAGAGTTGTCATGAGTGTAAACTAGATCATTTAAACCAAAAACATGTTTTGGTACCAGGCTGTAAACAAGTTTATTTCTGCTGTGAAATTGGTATTTTTAACATGGAAGTCGATGAGGATTTGCTCACTTCTGACACCAGCCCCTAGTGGATGTCGGTGGAACTGCAATTTTTGGTACTTCCGGGTTGGCCTCAATTTTTGAGCCGCATTGTGGGGGCTTGGGTTGAAGCACGAATGAACACACCCCACAACAAAACTACTACATCTAGTGTTTGTATGACCACAGTGATTTTCAAGGACAGCACCAAGTCTTCTAGGCATGGAATGAACAAGTAGGCAACATGTTGCTGCATCTATCTTTCTCCATTCTTCAACAATAACCTGTTTAAGAGCCTGGATGCTGGATGGAGAGTGATGCTCAACTTGCTGCTTCAACAGGTGTTGGATTGGGTTCAGATCAGGAGACATGCTTGGCCGTTCAATCACCTTCACCCTGTTCTTCTTCAGAAATGCAGCAGTAGCTTTAGATGTGTGTTTTGTATCACTGTTGTGTTCAGTATAGAGCAGGACTTTGTTGAGTTCATGATACCATCAATGAAATGCAGCTCCCCAACTCCAGCAGCACTCATGCAGCCCACATAAAGACACCACTGCCGCCATGCTTCACTGTAGGCACCATGCATTTCTCTTTGAATTCCACACCTTTACTACAACATACAGTTTAGAAACATTTAGTTACAACAACCGTGATCTTTCTCATCACTTAGAGTGTAGAGTCCCAGTAGTACTCTTCTGTTTTGTCCTTGGGCAAGATACTTAATGTTGCCTGCTGGTGGTGATCGGAGGGACCGGTGGTGCCAGTGCTCGGCAGCCTTGCCTCTGTCTTTGCGCCCCAGGGCAGCTGTGGCTACATTGTTGCTCATCACAACCAGCGCAACCAACCTCTCTCCCCCTCCTTCTGCACAGTGGCCGCAAACTCACTGATGCACCTGCATTCTCTCAGAGTTCCTGCTGCTCTAAACATTAAAATAATTATTTCATTTTCTGTTCGTCACTTCTTTTTACCTTCAATGGTGTCGGGTTTTCACAGCATCTGTCTGCATTCCTTCATGGGGGTGTTATTTGCTCGCCGCTCAAGGCCACCAGGGCGTCAGATTCGGATAACAAGAATTTGTTCGGGTCAGGCTGAAATAATTTTCCTCTCTGCATTCAGTCTTTAAACTGATCATTCCAGTCCTTCAGTGAAGCCAATTTTGGGTTTTTAAACCTGTCCATGCCGTCTGGTGACTCTCTCCGAGATGACATCCATTTTGCGCACTAATACCGGTATCACAGCTAGAACATTGTCCAGCTTACGATTCACCTCGAGTAACGTCCCAGTCTGAGAAGTCTCCACACGGACGGTGCTTTCTGTGGGTGTGGGTCGCCCTCCAATCGCTCCCGTATTCACAAATTTCCAGAAAACCAGATATCCTCCCACTCCAGTCAGGAGAAATCCAGTGATCATCAGGCCGAATATCCACACATCTTCAATATCCTCAATAGACAGCTGGCTGAGGCATATGATCTTCCACTCCTTATGGGAATCCAATATATACCCCACCGGGTATGTCCCCTGTGGACAAGCGGGAGCCCCCTGCTCCATTCTCATTGTTGAAAAAATCTTATCGATCGCATTGAATGACCAGTTTATCAAATCCATGGTTGGTAAAAATAGTTTTTCAGAAGAAATACAGAGAAGCGCTCTGTGGGCAGACAGGACAAAGAACCTTGGGGAAAAAAAGATAAGGGAGCGAAAGAGAGAAGCGTCTGTACTCCGAGTGCCTTGAAGAAAAGGCAAAACTTCATGGACACTAGGGGTACTAAAAATAAGCCAAGATGTTCTAGTCTCCCTTTAAATAATGAAAAGTACATTTAATGGAAGTTTGTAGATTGGTCAATAATTAGACACACATTTAATATAATTTCTGGTGATAACTTAATTTAAAAAACAAAAACTAATGGGAGGAGCCATTTGAGAGCCAAAAGAGCCGGTTCATTTTAGTGGGCCGAGCCGTAAGAGCCAGTTCTCTTAAAAGAGCCCGAGTTTGCATCACTACTCTAAAAGAGGTGGTTCTTGAAGAATGGAAAATGCAAGCTGCATATTGTTACTGTTACAATTACTTGATATAGTAGCTCAGTAATTAGCTTAGCGCTATCATTTTTGCTTAATTAACCTAAATGTTGGTGATTCCACATCTGAAATGGGGTGCGGTCGTTTCACAGTATATGCAGTAACCTTTCGGTGGCATTCCTCTACTTGTTGCAAGGACATTTTTCCCTTAGCTGCTATATTGAACAGAGAAGGTGTAGCACATCGCAGACTATTATCAACTGGCTAACGTTAGCTATCTCAGGAGGCTTGTCTGAAAAGAATAAATGTACTTAGGTTAGCTGAGTATTTGCTTTTATTTAAATGATGTCAAACTTTTTAGCTGTCTCAGTGTTAACAAAAGACATATTTTGTATTACCTTTCTGGATTCTGACTGCAGTGCGCTGCTAGGCTGTGGGTCTAAACCGGACGAGGAGGAACTGGGGGTAGACCGGCGCAACACGTCAAAGATCGGGCACTCGGTTGTTTAAACATCATGAAGGTGTAGGGGTGTTATCATGTTTGTTGTGCACCCTCCTGTGCGTGATAGTTTTCTCACAGGTAATGCACTTAGCTGAGTTGTTGGTTTGTTAAAGTGAAGTCACACTGTAGAACGCTTCAGCACATTCTCCATTTGATTGCAGTAACCCGACCACTTCCGGTGGATTCTTCTTCGCAGGCGCGGCGCCAGGTTTTCATTTTTGGTTGGGCCACGGTAATTTTGGATGGACCTTAATAAGCAGTGATGTAAGTGAAGCAGGCAGGTCGCGCTAGAAAATGTTGTTTAAAAAGACGTCAGAAATGTCCCCCCCCCCCCCCTTTTTATTTCTAAAATATAAAGTAAAATTCACAATTTTCATTCATTTTTCATTAAAATTTAGCCTACACCCGTGCGTTAAGTGGACCGGCACCAGAATGCATAACCTGCACTTCTGATATTTACCTCTCAACGTAGGACTCTTTCTTAAGGGTACATGCACACCAGTAGTTTTTACGGTTATTCATGGGGCAAAATCTACGACATTTTAGAAAATAATAAATCCATCTTCCAGTAAAAGCAAAGCATCCAGCCCACCTCTCCAAATGCGTAAAATGTGCATCACAGCCGCTAGGAGCGCCACGCGCACAGTCAGCTACGTCAGCCCAGACAAGAGCAGAGCAAAAAGGATAATTTTGTCCGGATGTGGATGGAGATTACACTTTACATCAGCCTGATCATCATTAAAATACGTAAACCATCACCTGTCTTCTAGTACATGCTATCAGTATCATTTTAATTGGTGTGTGTGTGTTTTCCACATCAAAAACTGGTCTAACCAACCAGACCAGCGTGTCCAGTAACATATTAATGTTACAATTAAACAGTTTCACTTCATGTAGGCTAGGAACATTTCACCTGCCGTGGCCCGACCGCTTCTGCTCCACATAAACTGTGCGTGATCAAATGTCTCTACAGGTGCTTTCTGAGCTGAAGAGGCTATTCTGCCTCAGCCTGGATGCGTCATGCGTCTCCATATTAGAGACGGGAACAAGCTCTATTCAGCCAAAGTTTCATAATCAGAACATTTTTCCAAGTGACACATCCCTCAGAGAGACCGGGTTTCCAGACCGTTTCAGTGGGAGGAAATCTTAAAGCATGCGCCGTGGTTCTGCACTGCGAACCCGTCTACAGATCTTCAGCTCACTGTCCACCGTGTTCGCTCCGAGCCGCGCTGAACAGTGTCCAGTATAAAGCTCTGATGGGAATCATTTCTTGATTTATTTGGTTACCTCCGATGTGCGTTAACGATTAAAATGTCAGCTCATCTGTGTGCGCATCAGTGTGGGTCGGGGTAATTCTTTCAAAACAACCAAGATCCTCGAGTTTATCCGTCAAAATAAACAGTCAAATGGAAATATCTGTAACCTGCCATTTAAATGTTTTGCCTTCTTGTGAAGATTGTTGCAAAGAGAAACACCTAAACTTGATTAACCCCAGAGCCATACGCACTGCGCTGTTCTCCGTGACTGTAAAATGAGGGGGAAATGATTTAATCGGATCCTTTTCTTTTCAACATGGTTTAACGTAAAGTTTCATTCAGTACAAACTTTAGTTACACCAATCTAACGAGACAGAGCCTGGATTTGTATTCTGAACAGTTTAAACATGTTTAAAACGGAGACATGCGTGACGCGTCTAAAATCCGCACCTGCTCCGCTATTACGGAAATTAAACTAACAAGATGAATAACATGAAATTATTTTGACATAAACAAAAACGGGTATTGGTTGCTGGTCAAAGCAGCTCACGGCTGTTATGGGGTGGGCCCGAGTGCAAGTGGGTGAGCCCAGGCCCGGTAGGCCCACCCGTAATGTCGCAGCTGCTGCTTCTTTGGTGGCGTCTTTTTCCGGTCGGCGTAGGAATCGAAACTAGGTATCGAAAATAAAAAACTTAAACGATTCCGGGAAAAACAAAAAATTTAGTCCCGGTTCCAGTCGATGCTCGATGCCCAACCGTAGGTGTGGGGATGTTTTCTTGGCACACTTTAGGCCCCTTAGGGCCAATTGGGCATTGTTTAAGTGCCACGGGCTACCTGAGCATTTCTGACCATGTCCATCCCTTCATGACCACCATGTACCCATCCTCTGATGGCTACTTCCAGCAGGATAATGCATCATGCTATAAAGCTTCAATCCTTTCAAATTGGTTTCTTGAACATGACGATGAGTTCACTGTACTACAACGGCCCCCACAGTCACCAGATCTCAACCCGATAGAGCATCTTTGGGATGTGGTGGAACGGGAGCTTCACGTCCTGGATGTGCGTCCCACACATCTCCATCAGCTGCAAGATGCTGTCCCATCAATATGCGCCAACATTTCTAAAGATCTTCTTGGATCAATACCACGTAGAATTACGGCAATTCTGTACGGTGTTCCTAATAATCCTTTAGGTGAGTGTATGTGGATGTCTACCTACATTTTATTTATATATACTCCAATAATAATATTAAGGGTTAGAAAACCGAGAAATCTCCTGTTTCTCCCGATTACCATTCCGCCACTGCAGGAAGTAAAACACCCTGGTGTTATGCTGAAATTGGTTTCAGCTATATACTTGCCTGTTGTTGCCAATTTTTTCCCTTAATGTTTGTTGTGAATTTTAAGAAAACTGTTTTAAAGAAAGCCTGATTTATATTTTTCCATCTGCGCGGGTACAGAGTCACATTAATCAACTGTGCTGACATCATGGCAGGCGTGGAGCTGATTGAAGATCGTCTCGCGAACAAAGCCTGATGATCTAAACTGATAACACCCACAACTGAAGGGGCATGAAGACACGCTGCAAATCTTCTATTCATGAAAGAAATGACTGTAAACGCGAGTTTAAAGGAGGTAACTGCATGAAGAGGTGGAGGAGAATGAGGGACAAATGTGACAGTTAAAGTCTCTGAAATACATAAACATCCGATAATTATTACGATTGTGGCATCAATGCGCGTGCATGACTCCACACTTGAGCTGACGGTGAAACATAAATCAGGCTTTAGGTTTTTAAGCTGTTAGACGCGCCCAGTGTAGACGGATGCTTGTCTGCCTCACACGATTAAATGATCTGCCACCCACGTAAAATGAAAGGGCATTATAAATTTTGCGTGGGTTTACGTAACTCTCAGACTAGCCATGTGTAGGATTTATAAGTGCTGTGTGTGTTTATAACCTCAGACCAAGTAAACTGGGGATTTGCCCAAAAATATAAAGGTATTCAATGAAATGTAATCAATAAAAATATGGATTATCAATGATATTGAACCTTTAATATTTGATTATGAAATTAGTTGAGGTGTGCAGGGAAACGACACTATAATTGACAGAGACAAAAATATAGTTTAAAAAATCTGTTTATTACAATATTTCTTATCAATGATGATGAAAGACAAATGATTACAAATGGTGATTCAAAGTGATATTAAATCAAATCAACTTTATAGAACGCTTTCACATGGCCAAAATGGACAAACAAAGCGCTGAGACGATGAATGAACTCTGATGAAACATGACCTGCTATGTTTTAAGAGCTTCACTAAGTGACTGAGGCCTAGTCCACACGTAGACGTTTAAAAAAAAAACGAATATCCGCCTCTCCAAAAACTTGCATCCACACCACCTCATTAAAATAAAAAACTGTCCACACGTACCCGGATAAATACGTTGTTAAGGACATGCCAGACCTGTAGGCGGCAGTACTTCCCCCGTTCTTAACCTCGTCCTTCGTCTGTGGTCTTCCGTAAGGAGCAGTAATTCCACTTGCAAAAACAAACAAGCGAAAAGCGCTTGGACAATTGATAAAGCGAGCGCAGCTCTGAGGGCATCCATGCTGTCGGCTAGTGTAAACACAGGTCGCACACGCGATTTCAGCATTTTTTTGTCGCGGAAAGTGACGTTGCGGACCTTAAAACTCCGGTTTTGTCTGTCCACACGCAGACACCCAAAACGGAGAAAACGCAGATCTTCACTTTGGCCGGAGTGTTTAAAAAGATCCGTTTTCGTGTGAAAAAACTCCGTTTTCGTGTGGATGACAGGCCAAAACGTAGAAAAATATCTACGTTTTGGCAGATCTCCGGCTACGTGTGGACAGGGCCTCAGAAAGGTGATGTCTGGGTTTCTAAAATGAAGTTGGCTGTTTGTTGTAATTTAACAAGTTATTAACCACTCTGACGCCTTTATGAAGAGCCCACGCACCAGGATAGTGGAAGTTCTCAGGGGTCTGTAAGCAAAGCCGTCTCACTGAGCGAGTGAGTGGACGTCTGATCTATCTGAAGGTTGTAGGCCCTTTCCGATTACGCACGACTGGTTGGAAGATACTTCTAAGGGGGCTTCAGGCGGACAGTTTCCCTAACCGTAACGCTATGCCGCTTCAAGTATTCCACATAAAAATCTGGGTGATTCCCCATAGGATGGTAATTTTAGCATGAGCTGTGAGCTTGGCAGGAACTCAAAGCTCTGGAGGAACTGGGCAATGTAGGAAGTGATCTCTCTTTAGAAATGGTTGTTTATAAACTCTGACCAACCAGATTTGAGAAGTTTAAAAAAAGTCCTCAAACACTCCCCTCGGAGACGCTTGGAAAGCTTATTTCATTTTAATATATGACGCAAATGGTTAAACATTCATTTGTTAATATACTGATATTAATATGTGAATGTAACTGATGAGAAGTCATTATTAAATGATCAAGTACTCATTTGGTGCATTTAAAATCAGAAATAGGTTATGAAATAATAAACATTTATGTTCATTAATTTACTGTGAAGCAGCTAAGGCATTAATAAAAAACAAAGAATATGATATGTCAATAACTTTTAGCGTTAGGAAATGGACAAAGTTTCCAGATGGTGCAGCTGGAGAAGTTGAGCATGGAATTGTTTTGGCACAGGGAAGAACACAATATTCCTGGCAGAAGATACCTGCTGGACACTTGACCCGACTGTTGAGTAGCAAGATGGCGCCAGCACTGTGCACGGCTTACCGTCTGCTCAGCCCCTTCAAACTCCTACTACTATTTTCTGTTTTTCCACTGGCACAATGCTCTCGCTCAGCTAGTTTACGATCGTCAATCTCTCCCGAACATCAGAGATATATGAGCGCTTTGAGCAGAATCAAAGACTGTTAAATACTCATTCATTCCAGCCTCCACCTCTCCCCTTACCTGTCTCTGAGGATCTGGCTGATTCTTCAGATGGCGCTCCTTAATACCAGGTCTCTTGCAAATAAAACCGTTGTACTGAAGGGTTTATTTGAAGCACGAGCGTTGGGATTTTTTATTTCTTACAGAAACTTGGATTCGGGATGGTGAGTCAGTGGTTTTCTCTGAACCTCCCAGGCTCGGCATCGGTTTGGAAATCTAAATTTCAATGCCAAAACATCCCTTCAAATGCTTATCCGAGCTTTGAATCTCAACTATTTGAAATCCAGTCTAATGTTATACTTTGTGCAGTGATCTATCGGCCACCTAAGCTGGATAAGTACTTTATTGCTGATTTTTCTGATTTTATGGCAGGTCTCGTTCTTAATGCTGAAAAGCTTTTAATTGTTGGCGATTTTAACATTCACGCCTGCTGTGCAACTAAACCTCTGGTTAAGGAGGTTTTGCAATTACTTACCTCTTTTAACCTTACTCAATCTTTATCAGGCCCTACACACGAAAAGGGCCACACATTGGATTTAATATCTCTTGGCCTTGATGTTAAAGGGACTGAAATTAATGACTCCTGGTTTTCAGACCACTTTCCTGTATTATTCAGTGTGTGTGTGGATATATCTGAACCGATCCGGGCTCTGTCACAGCGTTGCCGGTGTCTTTTGAGCTCACGAACTGCCTCTCATTTCATTGCTGCTTTTAAAGACGCAGATTTTTCAGCGCAGATGGACTGTAGCAACATATCAACTGATGAGCTCTTGGATCGTTTTAATTCTACATGCACTGACATTTTGGACTGTATTGCCCCTTTTGGAACTCTGCGCTGTGCGCGTGCTCCAGAACCATGGATGAATGACTCTGTTGGTTCTCTCAGATGCGCCTGCAGAAGAGCTGAGAGAAAATGGAAAAAGGACGGCCTTCATGTCTCGCTGGATATCCTTAGGGATGCTCGTGCTGAATACCAGTGTGCACTAAAGCATGCAAAGACACAGTACTTTTCTACGCTTAACTCCCATAGGCCTCAGGTCTTATTTAATGTTTTTAGTCGTCTTATCTCCCCTGGTGTGTCCGCTTGCCTACAGTTTTCTGATCTGTTCTGTGAAAAGTTGAAGAATTTCTTTACAGATAAGATCACCTCTTGGATCATCTTCTCCTTCCTCTCTCGAGGACTCAGCCTCTTCACAACCATGCTCAACTGCTTTTGACCAGTTTGAGCTGTTCTCTCTCTGACCTCTCAAAGGTGGTTCACCAGTCAAAACCTTCCTGCAGCCCACTGGATAGTATCCACCCATCACTTTAAAAAAATGTTTGTTTATCTGCTGGTCATGTCCCTGCCACCTTTAAACGTGCTGTTATTTAGCCGATCTTAAAGAAACCTAATCTCGATCCCATGGTGCTCTCCAACTACAGGCTTATCTCCAAGCTCCCTTTCCTTTCTAAGGTCATGGAGAAAATTGTCCACAGGCAGCTGCAGGACTACGTTTACCATTATGGTATTTTAGAAGTTTCAATCAGGTTTTAAGCAATACCACAGTACGGAGCCTACTCTTTTAAGAATATTTAATGATTTTTTTAACTATCGATTCCGGTCAATCAGCTGTATTGATCCTTTTAGACCTAACGGCGGCCTTTGATGCGGTGGACCATCAAATCCTTTTATCCCGCCTAGTGCATTACGTTGGCATCCGGGGCACAGTGTTGCTGTGGTTTAAGTCCTACCTGTCAGACAGGACTTCTACAGTAAATATGGGACAGTGTTGTTCGTCTCCAGTGAAACTTAGTTGTGGTGTCCCTCAAGGTTCAGTTTTGGGCCCGCTCTTGTTCTCGCTGTATATGTTGCCTCTTGGCGCAATCTTTAAAAAGCATGGCATCGCGTATCACTTCTTTGCGGACGATGTGCAGATATATGTCCCACTACATTCTCGAAGGCCATCGTTTGACAAATTACTGAATTGTCTAAAAGATGTTTAAAAACTGGCTACAATTTAACCTTCTCACTTTAAATGACAAAAAGACAGAAATGGTCTTTTTTGGGGACCCTGGGCTGTTGCACGGGGTAAACGGTGTATTTGGCCCTTTAGAATCCTTTTGTGTGTCTCAGGCAAGAAATCAGGGTTTTTTCATTGATGGCCATTTTAAACTTGATAAAAAGATAAGTTCTGTTGTCCAGAGTGTTCTTTCATTTGCGTGTTCTTACTAAAGTCAAGCCCTATTTACCACTCAAAGACTTTGAAAAGGTTATACACCTGCTAATCATGTCGAGACTCGACTACTGCAACTCTCTTTATCATAGACTGGAGCAGTCGTCAATTCACCGCTTGAAGGTGGCTCAGAATGCGGCAGCCCGCTTGCTGACAGGTAGGAGGCGCAGGGATCACATAAAACCAGTCTTACAAGCTCTTCACTGGCTCCCGGTCACTTACAGGATTCAATTTAGAATGCTACTGATCTGTTTTAAGGCACAACACAATTTGGCCCCTCCTTATCTGAAGGAACGTTTAAACACTCATGTCCCCAAATGAAACCTCCGATCATCCTCTCCACATCTATTATCTGTTCCCAAGTCTAGGCCGAAGTCTAGAGGCAACAGAGCCTTTTCTGTGGCCGCTCCCAAGCTCTGGAACAGCCTCCCCCTACAGATTAGGTCTGCTAACAGCCTTTCTGCTTTTAAGTCTCTTATAAAAACCAACCTTTTTACCCTTGCTTTTAATTGATTTTATCGTTAAATAATTTTAGGGTCTACTGGAATGCTCTGTGTTTTACCACTTTATTTTTACTGCTCGTCTGTGTACAGCACTTTGTGCAGTCTCTGATTGTTGGAACTGTGCTTTCTAAATAAACTTGACATTGACATTGACCTCTGACATTGCTGAGGCAGGCTGTGGACAAATGACCTTGTTGGACGTCTCCAATGCTACCCGTTAATGCGGTGTGGGCGGCCATGACTGGTTACCGAAGCGGGAGGCGACCGCTGGAACCAGTGCGTTCTAGAGGTTGTGTGATAGTTAAATTCACCAACAGCCTACACAATGTGTATGTGTTTAAAAGAAGGATCAACTGACAGTTCTGCTTTTTGGACCAGTTCTATTATGGGCTATTCCCATCTGTACCGGGTCGGGCCGGGCCGGGTAGCGTAGGTTGTTTACATATCTGGGTGGCCTGGAATTTTCCCGGGCCAACCAAGGCTCATTCTCGGCCCTCTTCCCGAGGGGTACTGCTTCAGGCCAACCAGGGCCAACACACCCACTGCTGACAGCAAATTCACACCTTACATTAGAGCAAGCCTCTGATTGGTGGGTAGAATCAGCCCACATGGGCTTAAGACAAGGATGTGTGGAATCAACCGGGCCAGGCTGGGGCCGACTGGGGCTACCCGGCCCAGGCCGACCCGGTACAGATGGGAATGGCCCATTAGTCGATGTGCTAGGCTCATAGAAATGACTTGTTCTGCTGCAGAGGTCGGGGGAGGGGCTTATAGGAAAAACGAATTATGAAATATTACCTACTTCATTTCACAGAACAAGGTCAGCCACATTTACGTTTTTCTTTTTAAGTTACTTAAAAAAATTTAACCTACACACCTTAACTTTAAAGGAAATCTGGAAGCAAATATTCAAAAGAGCCATGCTAAAAACTTGGTGTCATCATAAGCAGGACATCTTAGCTGATGACTTCAGCTGGGTTAATTAATCTTTATAATTTTGCTCAACATTATTCCAACAATGCTCCACGCTGCTGGTCAGTGCTGCCTGCACGTGCTTGGCTCTAGCCAAGGCAGGAGGAGCATTAAGCTAGCAAATAATGAAGGGACATTTTTAAGGAAAGGGTTCTCACCACAGCTGGATAAGATGGATCAGCATCCAAAAAGAAACTAGGCTGCTAAATGCACATCACGTGGTCAGACTGGCCATTGTCCAGACAACAAATATCTGTGGAAACCTTTAGAACACAGTCCAGGCCCACATTAGTGTGATACGCGGTTCCTGCAGGTTTTACTCGAGGCATTACTGTCAGTGAAGAGCAGGAAGATGATGTTTAAACAACATTTTGAACATTCAGGCTGTAAATTTGGAAATGCATAAGGAGGATTTTTCTTTTTGTCACTCTTGGTACTGTATACTGATCTAGAGATGAGAATAAACTAACAGAAGCCATTGATTTTGATTTGTGAAGGTGATGTTTAGAAGATATTCAGTCAATGAAATAACAGACAGAATGATCAATATAAACATAGTACCATAATAATCAGGTGTCTCTGGCTCTTTCAGATGTGAATGAGTGTGGAACCCAGCTGGTTATGTGCGATTTTAACGCCGATTGTGTGAATCAGTTTGGAACGTACTCCTGCCACTGCAGGCCAGGGTTCCAGGATGAGTCCCGGGTGGGATCAGGAGGAACCGTGTGCATGGAGTCGCAGGATGCAGGTGGGTCTGCCCTGCCTTAACCCTCTCACCCCATCACACACACACATACACACACACTTGTCTAATTTGATGTTTGTCTCCAGGTTGCACTTCAGGCCTGACCTCGGAGAGCAAAGGCGTCTACGTGCTTTTCTTCCTGCTCAGCTTCCTCATTCTGACCTTGATGGTGGTGGCTGGGACCCTGTACCACCGCCACCACCGAGGAACTTTCCTGGTCCGCTGCAACAGCAGAGACAGCATTTCTCCCCCTGACCCAAACAACAACCACCACCTACACTCTGATGACAGCTACTCCACGCCCACTGAGTGTGACCTGCCCCCACCACCTCCTGCAAGAGGCATCAGAGAGGGCTGGGTCCCAGTGAAGGAGCACTGCCCCTCCATGGACCTGACCCTGCTGCGCTTTAACTCCCTGCTGCCACCAGATGGCTACATTGATCCAAAGGACAAAGGAAAGATGTGACCGGAGTCTAGTTATGTGTATATCAACTCAAATCTTCTCAGATCTCAGACTGTCTGTCTCCTGATCAATAAAGTTGCAACAAACGAGCATCACCTTTCTGTTCTGGCTTGATCTAACTTGACCACACGCATCCACTTAACACAGAACCACTTTTCTACAAAGGGCAGCTCAACAAGCAACAATTGTAAGCACAGTCTAAACATGGAGGAGGAAAGGAAATCCAACTTTAACCAGGAATAATCTTTCAGCAGAACCAGGCTAAGGATGAATGGACCAGCCAGAACAAGGGAAGATACCGAGGGAATGGTAAAATTTGTTTTTGTTTTTCTGACAATTTTACCAAACAGTTTCTAATCTGTTTTATTAAAGCTACAAAAGCAAATTAGAAAATCAAGTTGGCGCTAAACCTTTTTGCCATGCCTCTTAACGACGCTCTAACACCGTACAGCTGTAAATATCTTGTCGTTAAAAAAAAAGACAGAAATAATAAACTGGTTCTCGAGCGTTTTTCCTCCCCAGTCCAAAACAGACTACTGTGCCATCTGATTGTGGATCCTGCCGAACCTCCGCACTTCCCAGGGTCCGCCGTTATTTACACAATTATGTGTTTAGCAACAGAACGCGGTCCTGGCATCAGAGTCTCCATAGCTCTTTAACATGCTGACAGAGGAGTGGTCATGTGACATCATGGTTTGTTACGGTGTCTGTTCAGATGCTTTCATACCTGCTGATTCACTGGATTAACAAAATACTGAGACAGACCCAAAGAGGATGCATTAGTTATTTCAGAATGGATGCAAAAAAACAAAAACTACCATTGACACCCATTTTGACCTTAAGTCTAAATAGTCTAAACAGAAATAAGCAAAAGATTTGTTTTAAACTGTAATACAATTTATAGGTCTTGGTTTGGATGAAAAATGTGAAGTGTATAGAATAAATCAATCATTAAGTAAATGGCCTGTATTTGATATAGCGCCTTCTAGAGTCCTGGAACCCCCCAAGGCGCTTTACAACACAATCAGTCATTCACCCATTCACACACACACATTCTTACACTGGTGGTGATGAGCTACGATGTAGCCACAGCTGCCCTGCGGCGCACTGACAGAGGCGAGGCTGCCGAGCACTGGCGCCACCGGTCCCTCCGACCACCACCAGCAGGCAACGTGGGTTAAGTGTCTTGCCCAAGGACACAACGACAGCGACGGACTGAGCGGGACTCGAACCTGCAACCTTCCGATTACGGGGCGAGCACTTAACTCCTGTGCCACCGTCGTTTCATTAAAACCAGTTTGTTTTTATGCAATTTTTGTTTTTTCCATTTTGTCTCAAAGTTTTTTATATAACAAATCAACTATTCTGATTTCAGGTAAATGAAAGTAGAAACTGAACAGAATAAAAATGGAGATTGTTAGCTTAGGCATGATGTGTACATCTGTGTGTTTAAGGATTCAGCTGTCCTCCCAGCAGGGGGTTCCTCTGCTGCCCGGTGGTGGTAGTGCACCCTGCTGGAAGAAGCTGCTGCGCTTCCCTGAACTGACCACTTTGTGAATTCATGTCACATTCAACTAGTGGACTCGCCAAGGACAGGATCCCTGTGCAGCTGTACAGCAGGCGAAGAGGGGAGGGTTGGTGGTCATAGGCCCACCCTCCAGGCTCGGCTTCCTTTCTCTGTTGGCAGCATGAGGTCAACAGAGGGCAAACCTCCATTGCTCAACATTCAGGGAGTCCCACTGAGCATCATCTGAGCAGCTCGATCTACCCATAACCCCCTGCTCCTCCACCCCATTACATGTGAAGAATACAATTGTATTTTTATTTTTTTGTCTTGACAGAAATATCGGAATTAATAGAATTCCAAATACCGTAAGGAGTTGTAGTTTTTCAGCCTGACCATGAAAAAAAAACATTTCTTAAGACTTTTATTGTAAAAAAATAATTTGACAAATCATCCTTAAGGAACTGCATTTGGCTATTTGATTCACATAAAGACCATTGACGGGTGTGAACATGATTTGATTTTTAATGGAAGGCCAAAAGAGTGATGTCAGATATTTGCCAAAGCCTCCTGTAGTCGACCCGGTGGTTGAAGGTCTCCGTGAATGAACATATTACTGGAAAGTCCTGGAAAGAGGGGTGAAATACGACAAAATGAAAACAATCAAAAAGGAGTAAAATTCTAAACTGGTGTGTGTGTGTGTGTGTGTGTGTGTGTGTGTGTGTGTGTGTGTGTGTGTGTGTGTGTGTGTGTGTGTGTGTGTGTGTGTGTGTGTGTGTGTGTGTGTGTGTGTGTGTGTGTGTGTGTGTGTGTGTGTGTCTGAGAGTTCTGGCTTCTTCAGCTGAAAAATGTTGATCTTGCATCTGAAATCAGGCTGGGCTCATCAATCCTAACAGCTTTTATTTAACATGATCTCAGCCCTACGCGCTTCATTACATCCCAGGAGTTCTGACATGATGCCCCCCCCCCACCCACCCCCCACCTCTCACTGAAAATGGCACTAGTGACGTTATTTTTCTACAAGCAGATTTAAGAGATTAGCTGGTGAGCTGGAGGCCGATCAGTCTGATGAGCAGAAAGTCACCATCGTCGGTTATTTTACCGGGCCTGATTGTTCTGTGTTTTAGGAGCCAAATAATTTTAGTGCATACGATGGTTATTTCTTAATATAATAATATAGAAGACACATTTTTGTTCTTCCGTATTTATTTGAAGTGTTTTTAGGTGGACTGTTGTTTTTTGCTTAACTGGAGGCGGTAATGAGACGTCAGAACAAGAAATACGTTTTTTTGTTAGACCTTTTCAAACATTTCCTATGTTTAACTGAACTTCCTCTCTGAACAAGCAGGTGAAGCCCTTTCTAGCATACTTAACAAAATAACACTATCTGTTAAATCAACTCAATTCTCAAACATTGCAACAGCAATACAAGCTAACTGCGGAATGGGCCACATGACCGTGGCCTTACCTATGAAGAGGCCCGCACAACACACCTCAAGACCACATGCAGGAAGCACAAGATGGGACTACGTGCTTACTGCCCCCTCACACATCTATTGATGCAGGGTCAATATGACCGTGTGTCTACAAAACCACAAACATGGGCGACGTCTCTAAGGCTACGTTCACACTGCAGGAATTGATGCTCCACCCATCCATTTTCTATACCCGCTTGTCTATGCAGGGTCGCGGGGGGCTGGTGCCAATCTCCAGCAAGCACGTGGGGTAAACCATGGGCAGGTTGTCAGTCCACTGCAGGTTAATACAGAAACATACAGGACAAACAAAAGTTTATCACAAATGTTGTGGAAATGGCCAGAAGAGCGATTTTCCGACACTGGGGGACAGAATATTTCAGGGGAACACAGTTTCTCAAAACACCGGACCTCCCGGCTGACGTCACCCCACCTCCGTGTGTGAACCATGACCGCTTCCAGAACAGAACTGGCTTGCTTCCTTTAGGACTGGTAGGTTGATAAAACAGTCATAATTATAAATGTTTTTTTAAAGAGGTCGACTAGCTTGTGTTAAGCTTTGTGTGGGTTAGGCTACACAGGTTGGAAATACAGTCAAACTCATGAGTGAGCCACCGTAGCTGCAATACTTTCTCAGAACTGCGTGGTGCTAAAGAGTCGCATTTTTTCATCATTATTTCAATGGATTTCACACACGGGGCCTTTAAAGTCTCTTTCCGGAGTATTTCTCTTATCCGATGGCACCACCTAGTGGCTGACAAGCATATCACACAAAAAGTCTGTCGCTCTGTTTTTTTAAGATGGCGACTTCACGTTTCTGTTTATAAATGTGCTTCTGTAGCCCACAAACGGAGCTAAAACATGTTGTTTTACAAGTGTTATTCTCATGCCATGTTGTGTTCTCATGTATTCTTATTTTAGAGACTTTCTTGTCCGTGAAAAGTTCATCAGCTCTGCCGAGGTATTCCTTAAATTTGAAGCATCTAAGTGGTAGTTTAACGTTATTGGTTAGTTCTGGTTGGCGCTCAGTTTCCTATTGCACGGAGCTCTGCGGGGCAGGGAGTGTGGTTAGCAAAACAACAACACAAAAAAGACGTATTTGTATTATATCACAGCACATGATAAGATAATCACTTTTACAGATGTATGAAAAACCATTCATAATTTCTGAAAGTAGAAAAATCTACTGTAACTGTTACGGACATTATCCTTTACATGCTAACATCAGTGCTATATTCAATACCTGTGCAATACCCGGGTGTACATTTGTATGTATATGTCCTTTATGCTGTTTCTTTTAGAAACTCAGTTTGCCATTGTTCTTTTTTTAATCGCTGAAGATTACAATATTAGCGTACTGCCTTTGTGTTTTTACCGGTGTTTTCCTTTTCTTATTCCCCAGGTGTGAGTGGTGCCTTAACGAGTGAAGTTCCTCACTGTGGGATCAGTAAAGTCTATTCTATCTTACCCCGGCTTTCCACAGGAGCCGTCAGCAGCGCGAGTCGGCCGCGTCTCAGGAGCAGCATGTCGCGGCCTTTACGCGCCGGTTCTATTTTCTACACGCGACGCCTCTGACACGGGTCAAGTTCGACATTTTTGGGGAAGGAAAGACAGGAAATCGGACGCGGAAATGGAGAGAAGCTACCGAGATTTTCAGAATAAAGAAACGTACTTCCTTCTGGTTGCTTTACTTTTAAAAAAAGTTACTAACTGTGCGTCCCCGTGAGAAGTTATCACCTAGCTAGCGGTCTCCTTTGTTTTTCAGGTCCGTATTGGCGATTATAAAACGGACAGAACATAAAACACAAACCATGTTGTAGTTTTCTCCTGCTTGTTGTTGTATTTACTGACGAAGTCACTCGTGTGACTTCGTGCTCGGTCGGTGACGGCTGCTCCCCTGCTGCTTCGCGTCTCGTGGGAAGGGCCAAGCAGCAGTTTACGCGAGCAAGACGTGCTGCTGCAGTAACGTGCTGCTGACGGCTCCCGTGGAAACCCGGGGTTATTCCTGTTCACTCTGACTCCAGTCTGTTGAAGCAGAATGCTGCACATCCTGGTTCAGCTACATGTTTTTCTTTTTATAGATCTTTGCATTTCCACTTTTGTTTGTTGTGACAAAGAGGTGAAGTCCTGATTTTTCCAGCTTAATCTTAGTTTGTAAACAACAGGATCAGTGTGCTTGGGTGCAGCTGAGACACAAACTAGAGAGGGGGCCAAAACAGTCTTGAAACAAAGGTGCAGAGATCAGACTGTCCTGCAGGGGGCAGTGTGCAACTTCTGCCACACCACCCATTCTTCCTCCTAAAGCTTTACTCATTTGTTATCCATTATAAAAAATGCACTTATAATCATATCCCTGTAATAAACGTAGTGTCTCTCGGTCCTCTTTCATTCAACACATTGTCACAACCCACAGCCCTAATCTTACAAACGAGACAGAGCATCATGGGAAAAGAGCTTCAGTCCATTGAGTGAGTCAAATCTGTTAAGCCCTAAGTCTTTTGTGGCTATTTGCATACTTGGAAATGTTCTATTATTGAAAGGCCAAATCCTCCTTGATGTAAGACATTTTTAGTATCATTTGTGCAGTATCTACATGCACTATTAGCACTGCATAGTACCTTCATATAATACAGCGGCATAATCTTGCAGATAAGACATGTTTTCTGAAGTGTAGCATTACGTTGAGATGAAATGCTGCAATTTTAGGCAGATTCAAAAAGGCTCAAATGTCATCAGAAATGTCAAGTGCCTCTGCAGAGGCAGGATACTGCGAGGCCTTTCAATTTTATCATCTTCATCACCTGCTTGATTTCTCTAACTCACCTGTGAGTTAACAGAAGCGGCTCTGCTCGGACTAGCCCTCAGTTCAGCTGTTGGTTATTTCAGATTAATCAGATTTTCTGTTTTTTTTTTTCTTCTTTCATTTCGTTCACTTCTGTCTCACGCAGTCACCCTTGTGCAGCCGAGTGTCTTTCCCTCCTACCAGCGCTGACTGGCAGATGAACTGTTTACATATTTGTGGTGTTGGGCTTCACACATTCACACCCTCTGCAGGCCTTTTCTCTGCTGTTCTCACAGTTCTTTCTGCAAAAGCTCTGATAAGATTGTTCTGCTGAGACGGCAGATGGAGAACCACAAAGAGAAGGCTGCAAAGAGAAAACTGTGACCAACCTTTAGCGTCCAAAAACCTCTTTACACTTGACAAATTCGCATAAACTAGAAAAGACTTGTGTCTCAAGTTCCTCTCATTGTGACAAAGGTAGGTTTTGTTCTCTTTTCACATTTCAACTCCTCGTTTTAGCTTTTCTCAGGGTTGAAATAACTATATAAACCACATATGTTAGACTCAAGGCCCGCGGGCCAGATGCGGCACGCGGATCATTTTTATGTGGCCCGCGAGATAAATATCAAAAATATATTAAACTAGCCAATTTTACCGCAAAGACTTCAACTCCCATGCTGCTTTGCGGCGTCAGCGCGGAGCCGACGCGCCCCCTCCTTTGTGTTTTTTTCCAGCGTCTGCTGCCGGTGTCTGCAGCTCCGCTGTCTCGGACAAACTACACTCCTCTCACTCAGCGCCGAGTTCACTCAGCTGTTTTCTGACGTTGAAGCCCAGAAACGGAGATTTTAGCCGCTCAGTAATGTGTTCACGACCGAAAGAGAAAGTTTTCCAACTAACGTCCAGACAGAGCTGATATAACTCCAGCGAGCAGCGACACGCTCAAACCAGCACGGCTCTGTGGCTGCTGTCGTGTTTCCTCCCCGACACACAACAACGTGGTCAAGCTGCTCAGACATGTTCATCAGCACAAACCTATGTGAGCACCAGTTGTCATCTAATGTTGTCATTATTATGATGAAGATGAGCAAAACAACAGGAGTCTCCTCCTCAGCTCAGATCAACCCCATGATGCAGGTATCTGGCTGGAACAGGTGAGCATCACAGTAAACCAGTGGAGCAAACTGAGCTTTAAATATGTTGGTTTTATGCTCTTTTTCTGCTCCAAAACATGAAAGTTAACAGGTGAGATGTTGCATTTTCATTTAAGATAAAATGATTTTTTTATTTTGTTGTTGGCCCGTGAGAAAAGATTTAAAAGATTTAAAGATTTAAAAGATTTTAAAAATGCTGATTGTACCACACGTAATGAATACCACTGATGCCTTTTATTTAAAGCTGACTTGCTCGTGTGTCATTTGGTTATTCCACATTCAGTGTAAATGCAGAAATAAGTTTGTTTCCAAATTTAAAGGTTCAAAATTGCATGTATGTTGATAAAGAAAATGTGCAAATTTGCCATCACTTTTTCAAAAAATATTAAGTTTGGCCCTCGACTCCATCCCAGAGTTTCATTTCGGCCCGGTGTGAGTTTGAGTTTGACACCCCTGGAATAAACCAATGGAAACAATCAATGAAACAAAACTGGTTAAACTTCATGGTTGGATTGATCTTTTCTTCAAAAACATGGCAAATATTGTGTCAAAACATAAAAGGCTTAATTTATTAACATGGAAAAAATTATCGTCCTCTAGTTCTTCTGCATCCTGTTACCGATGCGGTCAAGCCCCTCTCCATATCTTCAGCTCGCTGTCCACCTCATGTGCACACTGACAGCAAGCTGCCCTGAGCACAGTGTCAAGAATAATGCTCAGCTGTTCTGATGGGAATTAGGCTGCACAATATATCGCAAATATATCGTCATCGCGCTATCAGCATGCGCAATATGCATATCGCAAAGAACAGATAAATATCGTAATGAATGGTCAGCTCAAATGTTTCCTACACATAATGCATTCTGTCAATAAAAAACAAGCATGATTTTTTTTAACAAATCAAATAGAGCTCTTCAGTCATTTGGCCAATTGGGTGGATTCTCATAGGTTAGATGCCCGCCCCTGACACTTAATTTGATGGATAGCAAACCCCTGAGTTAGCTTTGTTCTGCTCTTTCTGCTGATTCTGCTTTTCCCGTGATCCACTGATTGCCTGTTCTTGTTCATTTTCTTTTCCCTTTCCTCACATCCTTTGCTTTTCTCCTTTTTAGAATATTTTGTTGTCATTTTTATTTCTTTGTTTTTTGATTATTTTAGTTCCTGAGTTAAATTATTTATTGCAAGTTACATCGTCATCGCAACATTAATCACTGTTATTGCGTATCGCAGATTTTCCTAATGTCGTGCAGCCGAGGATGTTTTTCGACAATGGCACTGAAGTCTACGAGAATGCGTTGGAAGTGGCCGAAGATTTGAACATGAGAGGATTTTGTCTGGATGGCTTTGGGGTGCCAGACCCCACAGCTCCAAAAAAGCAGAGACTGGCAATGTAGGAGAGGACTGGCACAGGTCGCCGCAGACAAGCGATGGATCAGGGGCAGATAAAAGAGAAACTGCTGAGCTTCCATTACTACATTGGTGTCAGAAGTTAATTTTCGCAAGGTGGTGAGATTCTTACTGTGTTCACCGCTAGCCTTGTGGTTCGGCCTGCTAGCATGACTGCTTAACGGAGTCGGCCTGATGCCCTGGACATTAAGGCAGAAGGTTTTGAGGTGCCTGGTCCAGCTGGGCTTATTGGGAGCCCCGGTGTGAGTTCGGAGCTAGCTGCTCGGGTCAAGATGGAGGCCAAGAGGCTAGCTGCTGGGGGGTTTCGGCGCAGAAAATGTTGCTAGTGCTCCGGGCCCGTCACGTCGTACCTCGAGGTTGGGAGAGGATGACGATGGCAGCACTCGACGCCTGCTGCCACCAGTAAAGATGCCCAAATACTCTGGGAAAGCAGACTGGGAGGCTTTTCATGCACTGTTGGCACGGGGGGAAGCTGGTCGGAAAGTGATAAGGCGCTGCAGCTGCCCTGTGCCTTACTGATGAAGCCCTTGGAGAAGGAAGGAATGAGTGCAGAGGTGACGGACAAACATGCAAAGACGGGCCCGGTCGTGAGGTCTGTGGTACAGGAGAGCTCAATCCCAGAAAGACCAGTGCAGGCTGCAGAACACACTGAATGGGTCTGCGGGATGTCACTACAGCAGCCGAGCAGTGGACCGCGTCCAGGTCCTTGCAGGGGTCCCCCCCAGTGTGCTGGGTTTGTGGCCAAACAGGCCACACCAGTGTATGCTGCCCCAAGTGGAGGGATGGTCAGGGAAACGACCCGGGGCCTGTGGAGTAGGGACGGCACAGACCCCTGGTGAAATGAACAGGCATTCAGAGAGCTGAAGGGGGCCTTGGCAACCCCCATTCTCACTCCCCCCAAACCCCAGCTTGCCCTTCATATTGGACACAAAAGTCAGCAATGACGGAATGGGGGTGGTGTTAAGTCAGGTGGGTCCAGAAGGGGAGAACGTAGTGGCTTACTTTAGCAGGACATTCAGTAAAGCGGAGACACCGCGAACTCCTAGCTATAGTGAGGGCAATAGGCCACTTCAGGTATTATCTCTATGGTCTGCCCTTTACTGTGAGAACTGACCACGCAGCTCTTCAGTGGCTGATGTCATTCAGGGAACCAGAGGGACAGATTGTACACTGGTTGGAGGAACTCGCTGCATACGTCTTCCAGGTGGAGTACCGGGCAAGGGAATGTCATGCCAACGCACACGTGCTAGAGATGGATGTCGATAGCTCCGAGATTCTGAGCTCCACTCTGAAGACAAGCAGGGCTGCAAACACGACAAGAATGCCCTGTTATGCAAAGGGTTGGTGGTGATCCACCCTGAGGGGAGGGAGCAGCAGGAAAAGGATCTATTGGTCCTGCAGAGAGTGAAAGCGGGACAAAAGCTGCAATTGGAGTGAGATTGCTGGGTTTTCACCGGCTTCCAACGGACTCTTTGAGAAGTTTGATGCGTTTCCATTGAAGAACGGTGTGCTCCACAGAGCGTGGAAGACACCGACAACTGGAGAGGAGATATGGCAGGTGGTGGTGCCAAGGGCATTCAGGGAGTCGGTGCTGAGCACCTTTAATGGGTCTGTTGGAGCGAGACACTTTGGTGTGTCGAAAACTCTGCGTCGACTACGACAAGGGTTCTATTGGAGACAACTCCGGAGGGATGTCAAGAACTTTTGCAGCAGGTGTGATCTGTGCTCAGCTTAAATAAGGTCCTGCAGATCAGTCCCGGTTCCAGCTGCAGCAGCTAGCAGTGGGGGCCCCTATGGAACAAGTGGCGGTTGACGTCATGGGACCATTTCCCATCTCTGACCGGGGGAACCGGTATGTGCTGGCCGCTATGGACTAATTTACAAAATGGCTGGAGGCCTATGCCATACCCCGACCAGGAGGAAACTATTGTAGCAGATGCGCTGGTGGAAGGCATGTTTTCTAGTTTTGGTGCTGCAGAAGTCATCCACAGCGATCAAGGACTGAACTTTGAGTTTGCTGTGTTTGCTGCTATGTGTGAGAGACTGGGCATGCAGAAGACAAGGATCACACCGCTGCATCCACAGAGTGATGGCATGGTAGAGCGGTTCAACCGAACGCTCGCAAAGCAGCTGGCTATTACCACGGCAGAACTGACTGGGACACGCACCTTCCGATGGTTCTCTGGGCATACAGATCAGTGGTTCATGATTCCACGCTGTGCACACCGGCTCTTCTCATGTTGGGACAGGAGCTGCGGACGCCTTCGGAAATGGTTTTCAAAAGTACCTAAAATTTGTACCGTTAAGTACCGGTATCGATTCCTAGGTACCGGGAATTAGTACCGTATCGATTCAAATGTCAAAGGTACCCATCCCTAGAGAGAATGTGGTTCCTCTATGACCAATCATTTCCTTATAATTTCGCCATATTGGGGGAAGGTAGCTGCTGAGGCAAACAAAATAATTTCGATGAAACTGGACTATACATTTGTAACCTTGTGTCTTGGAGAGACACCTAAGACGCTTCCACATAAAGAAATTATTTGTTGAAGAAACTTTTGACAAGCAGTAGGAAGGCCATAAACCGAAGATGGTTAAAGGCTGACCCTCCAACTCTGGACCAGTGTCATGGGATAATAAAAGAAATCTTTGGAATAGAGAGGCTAATGTTTGTCCTTCGACTTCAACTGGAGAAGTTCAAGAAACTGGGGAAAATGGACTGTGTATACCCTTTATACAGAATAATTATTAAATACGATGATGTGTGTAGGAATTCATGTCAAGACTGAGTGGAGCATCCATGCTGACCTAATGTTCTGTATGCTCTTACTGTAAAATAAAATAAAAGGTAGAAAAAAAGGTGTCATAATGGAGCATTCTGATTGGTTAAGACTCCCTTACCAGTTCCAGTTTATTTCCCCAAATAAGGGCATGTTCTTTTCCGTATACAGTCCTACTACGACCTGTGGCTTATTTATCTGTTATTTGTCTGTTTGTCTCTCACTTTCTCAGACCTTCCTCTGTGCATGTGTGTGTGTGTGTGTGTGTATGTGTGTGTATGTGTGTGTGTGTTCTGTCTTCTCCATCCCCAGTGAGTCGCAGCGGATGGCTGCTTATACTTATCCAGGATTCCCTGGAGGCCTCGTCCTGTTAAAAGGACTAGTCGTGTCAGTGACTCTATGTAATTTGCTGGGTTTCTTATATGGGAAACCTTTTACTGATTGGCTTAATGAACTAAGCTGTGCTTTGAGATGACTCTTGTCGTGATTTGGTGCTACATTAATGAACTGAATTGAATTGAATTGAGGTGAATGATCCAAGCAACCCATGCCAGGTAAATACAAACTTTAAAGATTAAATAAATGCCACTGGAACTTAGAGAAATCTCTAACTTCTAGTTATTGTGAGGAAAGCGGAGCAGAAAACAGCTCATTATTATGTCCTGATTTCTGGACATCTCGCCCCAGATTGGCTAACAACACCACGACACAAGACTATCGACTCGGTTTTAGCTTCTTCTCGGCACTCTTCCCTCCTGGACGCTAACAACAACAGCTCTCTCTCTCTCTCTCTCTCTCTCTCTCTCTCTCTCTCTCTCTCTCTCTCTCTCTCCCTCGAAGTGGTGAGAGAGAAATGGTATTGTATAAATCTACAGAGAGAGTGACAGCGGGGGAGAGGGCAGAATCATTCCCACTGAGAAATAAAACCACAAACCATGTTATTTGATGGACAATCGTAGCAATTGAACAAATGCAGGGTTTCAACAAATTATGGGATTTTTTTTAAATGTCGGACGCCCAAAGGTGTGAAAACAGGAAACATTTCAGCGTCTTGAATGGTATTTAGGGGAAAAGAGTTGTGTCCTCTGTGTGTCTTTGATATTTCTAGATGAATCACATTAACAGGCCTTTTGCCTTCCACTGTGTGAAAATATCACATTACTCAAACATACAGAGTTTGAATCTGAAAATGAGGCACATGATATCATTCTGTCTCTGCCTCTTTATCCGGGTTAACAAAGCTGCTGGTGTGTGCGAGGGGTGCACCATCCACTCCATCCAGCGGATCTGTTTGTGTTTGTGTGTGGGACAGCAGCTTCGGGCCATCTGTTGGTTTAATGTGTAAAGAGGGGCGGGTGCTTGGTGTGACTGGCCAATCATGGAGCGTGAAGACAGTCAGTTACCCAATGAGGATTTTACTTCAGCACGAATACAGATGTTCACGGTTTTACTCGTTTTATGCTCGTACTCAACAAAAATGCTTTATCTGCTTTGCCTTGGCCCTCATTGAAACGGCCCTGGGTGTGTGACTGAGTTTTGAAGGTGATCTGAATTGTATTAAATGTATAAATATTAAATGTGTATAAGTTATTGTTTTATACAGGTTAAAACTGTTTTTGACTGAAAGTAGCTGAAGTTCCCCCCAAAAGTCACTAGATGTCACCAGATGACGTCACATGCTAATTTGCATACGACGCAATGACGTCATCTGGTTTGCGTCATGACGTCACCGGTCTTGTAGAGTAAATCAAATAAAACCCACGTGATTTTATTTAAAAAATGAATTTAATTTACTTTTTAATATTTTATTAAAATAAAAACCCCATAGAATACAAAACAGCAGCCTTTAAAACATCAAGTAAAGATGGCACAAAAAATGGAAGGAATATTTCTATTTTGTCTGAAGAGAATGGAACTCTTAAACACAAAAATATTAAATTGATAGGAATGTATGTATGATCGAATTAAAATGAATTTTCACTTGTAGTTTTCAAGTGCCTTCAGATGCCTTCTTCTGTTGTGATTCAGTGCTATATATTGACTTAACAGATAATATAAATATATTTTGTTTTTGTTTGGTTTTGTTGTTTTTAGTACTTTTGTGTAAAAAGAAGCAGGTCGTATTTAGAATTCAGAAACATTACATGCAAACTGCCAATGACCTGAGGTGTTTGTCTAACAGTATTATTCTGTTTTTCATAAAAGTTTTAAATGTGCTACGTTATTGAACTCATCATAGGGTTCCAATGTTCCTTGAATGCACCACAAGTGGTGCGAGAAGCCATGTGTGAGTGCGACACTGGCGCCAGCTGAGAAGGAGCGGTCACCCTTTATGTAGCTCCGGTGGCTATCTCAAATAATGGACTTGTGAAAACCCACAAAAGGTTTGATCGGCCAACGGGGGTAGCGTGATCACGCTTCACGCACATGCGCAGATCATTTTCTTTCTGATCCTCTGGAAGGAAGGACGGTCCTGTCGCTTCAGATGCATCGCTAATCTGCAGGTAAAGTCTGCTACAAAGTTGTAGTCAAAGTAGCTGAGGGGGGTCAGAAATGTCACCAGATTTGTCGCTAGGTGCTTTTTTGAAAAAAAAAAAAAGTCGTTAAGGGGGTCTGAAAAGTCGTTAGAAATGGTGACAAAGTCGCTAAGTTGGCAACACTGGCTCCGCGTCCTCTCCGCTCAACATAATCCCGCTACGCTGGGAGTCCATAAATATTGTAATACAGGCGGAAACTGGATCTTTCCTGATAGATATCTAGCCCCCATAACTCGATTGCTGCTCCGGAATGAAAAAATTGACATTTTGATCAATGTAGGAACACATTCATAGCTTGTCATGTATGTATGAGTTTAGAAAAGAATAAATTTCCTATCAACTATACTTGACTGCCTGAATTAATACGAAGCGTGTTTATGGTCCCTGAACAAGCAAAGAATCCTAAACTCTTCTGGTTAAACATTCAAAGTTCAATCAGGCTGATATTTCATATTTATAGAGAATCATCACATCTTATTGGTCATAATTAAATACGCAGTCGTTACGCTATAAAGTGTACATAATCACACTTTATTCATTGCTCAGCAGCTCTGAAGAAGCCTGTTAATCAGCCACTGATTAAAATCAGGTGTGTTGAAGCAGGGAAATGACAAAACATAATGGATAGCAAGAGTTGCCAACCCTTGCTGCAAAGGGTCGATTTTACGCACACTGGCTCAGGAAGACGATTTAAAAACATAAAAAAGTTGCAAAGTGTCACGTCTCCTTCATTGGAATACAGCGACTGAAGTTTTGAACTCCTTGAATCATCAGATTTGAGATCACGCTGTTAAATGTGACCTTTCTGCGTCTATGGAAATCTGAAACTAAAATCACAGCTGCTGCCTTTGCACGGATGAACCAGCAGGGTTTAAGACACAAAGCAAAGGTTTTGGGGGGTCAAAGCTGCGGCTGAAACAAAAACTTGGAATTGAAACTGATTCAGCAGGAAAAGTTCATTCAATATCTTAATGAACAGATAAATGAAAGGGGGGCAGTCCTTTAATTAAAATGTGATAATAGTCAGTTTGGTTCATGAGGGGACTGAGATCTCATGGGCTAAAGGTGCCATAGGCCCCTGGAGCAAGATTGATCTGTGGCTCGCACAGAAGAGCCCAGGCTTCTCTGGCCTTATGGGCCACACACCTGCACATGCATGGACGATGGATAAGCCCAGATTAGGCTAAAGTTACTGGCTCCTTCCCTGCAATGTCATTCAAACCCCCCACAGCACTCGTGCCACAGACAAAGAGTCTTTCGGGCTGTTCTGATAAACGCCATTAGCTTTGAGACATCAAACATGGAGGATTATGGGATTTTCTGGCTCCAAAAAAGATGGAGGAGACTCCCTTCATTAAACTGTCTATTCTCTGCTGAGATTACTCTGCAATTTGTTTTCCTTTTCCCGCATCATGAATGTCCCTCCTCCTGTTCGAAATTCCACACAAAGAAAAAGTAGTACAGTAACCTCCTGAGGAAGAACCTAAGGGAGCAGCAAAGACAAAAGTTTACACACAGCATTGATCGTTTTTGTGCACATGTGCTGTAGAGTTGGAGCGATGAGGATACGTTTACCATAAATATGCTCACTAACCGAAGCTTCTGGGGCCACAAAACTTGGATCTGGAAAAATGAACAATCAGGTGGGAAATAATATAACTGAGAGGAGAAAACATGAAGATTACCGGAATTGAAATTCTAGGATTAAAAAAAGATAAATTAAGAACAGAAGAAAACTGAACAACAAGAACAAGATCAAAATAGTTTTTCTCATTTTTAACAGTAAAGTAAAACAACACCATCAGAAACACAACAGCTGCCAGGATAAAAGTTTACGCGCAAGAATCTCCAAATATAATCAGAAAAATAACTAATATCTTTTGTGCTAAATATTATCACTAAGAATGTTAATAATAATAATGATAATAAACAAATAATAAATAAGGTGCAAATAAACACATTTTACAGTGCAATCCTGCTGGCCTTCCTTGCTGCAAAGTCATCAATGACATCCTCATATGAAATCTGACCACCAGCCTCAGGGTTAAATTAGTCTTTCACAGTTTTGAGGGTGTCAAACTATGGAACTAGGATTGGGACAATATTCAGCGTAACTTGTACCAAGTTTTGTAACTGCAAACATGTTTCATCACATGTAACTTTGGATTCGTAACTTGTAACTTTGCTTTTACAAAATAAAAAAATACATGTACGAAATACAATGTTCCTGTTACAAAACAAGAATACAAGTACGAATTGAGAATTACAAGTTACGAATCCAAAGTTACAAGTTACGGATCCAAAGTTACAAGTTACGAATCCAAAGTTACAAGTTACGAATCCAAAGTTACAAGTTACGAATCCAAAGTTACATGTGATGAAACATGTTTGCAGTTACAAAACTTGGTACAAGTTACGCTGAATATTGTCCCAATCCTAGTTCCATATCAAACCTCTCCTTAAGTGCAGAAATGGCAGCATCCAGTACCACGTTGAAAAAGGCTACCTCCAGGTTTTGCAAGTCATCCCGTAATGGTTCATCAGGAGACTCGTATGAAAAGTGCCTCTCTGTGGACTTCATGCGCTTTTGCACAAGTACTGCATCCACATTCATGTCTTCACACATGTCCTTAGCTGATGTCTGAGCAGCCACAAAGCCCGTGCCTCTGTAGAGTTCAAGAGCTTCTTGTGTTCTTTTAGTAAATGTACTGCAACATCCACCTGTATCGTTTTGGACCAAGCCCCCACAATGCGGGTGAAAAATTGAAGCAAACGGGGAAATGGAATAAATTGCAGTTCCACCCTCATCCACTAGGGGCTGGTGTCAGAAGCGAGCAGATCCTCATTGACTCCCATGTTAAAAATACCAATTTCACAGCAGAAATAAACATGTTTACAGCCTTGTTCCAAAACATGTATTTGGTTTAAATGATCTAGTTTACACTCATGATAACTCTGGGGTGGCGGGGGGGTGAATGTTTTCTCACTCTTCTGTTTAAGTGTATTAAAAGCCTAAAATTCTGTATAATTAATGAGCATCAGACCCAAGTGACGACAGAGCTAGCTCCGGGGAAAGGCCTCAGTAGAGCCTCGGCCTCGCCTGAAAACTGTTCCGTCAGTTTCAGTTTCTCAACTTAGACCGGTAGTTCTAGTGTTTGTGTATTCTTTTTTGGATATTATTTGTGCAATTGTTGGACAAAATGACTTGCTGTGGCATTAATTGCACTAATAGAGCGTCCAAGGAGTCTCCACTTGATTTTTTTTCGGTAAGTAAAATTATATTTATGTATTTTAGGTCACTGCCGAGCTGAGCTTAGACTTTAACATGTACTGTTTAACCATGAAATTTAAATGTAATAGGGTAAAACCCAGTGCATTTAACATAATGCTGCACTTTAGAAAATGGGTTGAAATATAACATGTTGGTGGAGCTGGGTTCCGACTATCGGCTTGTGGAGCTCTCGGGAGACCGATGTTTTCCACCCGGTTCTCCCCAGCGGCAGCTCGGCGCATCTCAGATCGCAGCTGCGCTTGTCTGCTGTGCGGCTGCTGGCTTGTGGAGGTCTCTGAGACCTCTGTGTTCCACCCAGTTTTACCCAGCGGTCAGCCCAGCGTATCTCTGACTCAGAAGCTCTGGTGTTGTGCACAGTTAACTCCGGTTGTAGCTAGGTTGCTACCTCCGTTAGCTTAGCTCCCTCCTCCGCGTTAGCCTTGGGTTAGCTTTGAACATCTTAGGTGTGTTCATGCTGTGTCGTGGTTCTAATTCCATGCTGTTGTTCTTTTTAAAACACAGAAACAGTTTCGTTCCCTGTTTTGTCGCTACGTTTCGTCTGCGGCTGCAGACTTCCTCAGGCTGATGCTGATGGTGGCGTCACTTCCTTCTCCGTTTATCCACCACCACCATCAGCGTCAGCCTGAGGAAGTCTGCAGCCGCAGACGAAACGTAGCGACAAAATAGGTAACGAAACTGTTTCTGTGTTTTAAAAAGAACGACAGCATGGAATTAGCTTTAGGTTAGCAGGTTCGACCGGGTGTCGTCGGTTGATCCCATCCTTACAGCCCCACCCTCAGCTCCACCGCTCTTCCCTTTTGTGGAATTGTCTGGGCTTGACGGAACCTGTGACACGGTCAAAATGGCGGTGGTGGCCACCTCCCATTTCTCTTCCAAAACGTGTTATTGGAGTTTATGGAAACCCATTGCCCATATATGTATATGTCGATGGTCATGACCCCAGCTCATCTTCTTCAAAGAGAAAGGATCATTTTTAAAACCCTCTCTTTGGCGTCAGACTCTGGCTGCAGTTTTTTTTTCTTCGTCTTTTAGCTAAACAGCTGAGCTGTCTGCTGGTCGTTCATCATTCTCCTTTATAAATAAAAACCCACTAAACTACAGAGAAGTAACAATCTGTCACAGATCGCTCCAATATCTGCCTCACTGTTTACTCCGCAGCTCCATGACACGTGTGGAAGCAGTCCACTGTACCGGACTGCTGCATCAACACCTGATGGCAACACTGACATGATGGAGGCAAAATGGAAGTCATTGTGAATCATGTTCAGGACATCCATGAACATGAGACACCTGAATTTCCAGTTTGTCTCCATCCTCCACTGGAAGGACAAAGCAGGAGGAAGCAGTGGCTAGTTCCAGGTACTCACTGGAAGCCTCGTGAGTGTTTGAACTGCACTTAAATTTTCCTGGAAGTAAATTTAATGTGTAGTTTATTTAAATGTGTCTTGTTGGTCCACAGGATCAACTTCAGCAGTGAAGTTGGAGAAAGCAGCACTTCAGCCAGGATGTGAAGGATGTGAGGCAGCTGTCCCCTCAGCACCAGACATCCTCACTAGAGGCGTTCCACTCCCTCTTCCTGAGAGTTGCTCCTAAGATTACAGGGTTACCATTCCTTGGCATGTACCCCAGGCAAGTTTAATACAGCTGGAATTTTTTTTATGTTTTTATCAGTTCACGCAAACATTGATTTGCTTACTTTTATAGATACCGCAGTAGTCCACATCAGTCCCGTGGAAGCCTCTCTACTGGCCATCTTCACCTGGAAAGGCTGCTCTGACGGTGTTCACCACGCATGAAAGCAGAGGCAACGTGTGTTGCCCAATGATGTCATTTGCCCATCGAATCATCTGCCTGTAGGCTACATGGCGATACATTCTGCAATGTTGTCATGGTCTGCGTCTTCCCTCATGTGTCTCCTTGTGTTCTCCATCCCTCTCCAAGTTCCCCTCTTGTGTCTCATAGCGCCCTCATGTGTCCGTTGTCTGCATCTCATTTATGTGTCTCTTTGTGTTCTTCATGTGTCTCCTGTTTGCAGCCCTCCAGATCTTTCCTCCCAGGTCCTGTGTTCATTCAGTCATCCCCAGCCCCTCCAGATGTTCCATCACGTTCTGTGTCCTTGTAGCTCCAGCCTTTTTGTCCCCAGCTCCCTCCTGGTTTTCTTCATGTCTCTGAGTCTCCCCACCTTAGTTCATATAGGTCTTTTATTTCAGGTGTGTGTGTGTGTGTGTGTGTGTGTGTGTGTGTGTGTGTGTGTGTGTCCTTCCCCAGCTCTCTCTCTCTCTCTCTCTCTGTGTGTGTGTGTGTGTGTGTGTGTGTGTGTGTGTGTGTGTGTGTGTGTGTGTGTGTGTGTGTGTCCTTCTCCAGCTCGGTGTGTGTGTGTGTGTGTGTGTGTCCTTCCCCAGCTCGGTGTGTGTGTGTGTGTCCTTCCCCAGCTCTGTGTGTGTGTGTGTGTGTGTGTGTGTGTGTGTGTGTGTGTGTGTGTGTGTGTGTGTGTGTGTGTGTGTGTGTGTGTGTGTGTGTGTGTGTGTCCTTCCCCAGCTCTCTCTCTCTCTGTGTGTGTGTGTGTGTGTGTGTGTGTGTGTGTGTGTGTGTGTGTGTGTGTGTGTGTGTGTGTGTGTGTGTGTGTCCTTCCCCAGCTCTGTGTGTGTGTGTCCTTCCCCAGCTCGGGGTGTGTGTGTGTGTGTGTGTGTGTGTGTGTGTGTGTGTGTGTGTGTGTGTGTGTGTGTGTGTGTGTGTGTGTGTGTGTGTGTGTGTGTGTGTGTGTGTCCTTCCCCAGTCAGGTCTGGTGTCCTCCCCTGCTCCTTTCTGCTCCTCCTCTCAATTATTGCGTTCACCTGTGCCAGTTCCCCACACACCTGCTCCTCGTCTCCTATCACTCCAACCCCAGTGTATAAAACCCTCTCCTTGTCTCAGTGTTGTGTCGGTCCATTGTGGTATTCTGTCAGTCTTCTCATGTCTCTAGTGTTTTGGATCTCTTGTTCAGTAATTGGACATGTTTGGATTTTTGGCTCCCAGCCTTTTGTATGTATTTCCTTTGTTCATCCAAAATAAAGGATTTTTTCTTATCTTCATCCCTGCCTCGTGTCATCCTGGGTATCTGCACTTTGGGTCCTAACCACCTCCGTGCTCGCATCGTGACAAATGTAAACATTGTAAAAAGATCTCCTAAAAGGATCTCCTCTCCTGACAAGCTTATTGCTTTTCAAAGTTATTTCTATGACTTTTATATATTTCATTCTATATATATTTATATATACTGTGGGAGACGGTGGCACCGGAGTTAAGTGCTCGCCCGTAATCGGAAGGTTGCAGGTTCGAGGCCCACACAGTTTGTCACTGTCATTGTGTCCTTGGGCAAGACAATTAACCCCCCTTGCCTGCTGGTGGTGGTCGGAGGGACCGGTGGCGCCAGTGCTCAGCAGCCTCCCCTCTGTCAGTGCACCCCAGGGCAGCTGTAGCTACATCATAGCTCATCCCCACCTGGGTGTTTATGACTGATTGTGTTGTACAGCGCCTTGGGGGGTTCCAGAACTCTATAAGGCACTAAATACAGGCCATTTACTGTGTACTTTATTGTATTATACTATGCCATGTATGTACATGTGACAGGGTGAGCATCCTGTCACTGTACCACGACTGATCATGCACCCTGGCCACTTGGCTTCCCTTTGGCTGACTGGTTGGCTCGCGTGACTCTCACCCGGGAGTCTGTTGATCGAATCCCACCCGGGTCCTTGTTTCTCCACCTTGCCACATTTGTATTTCTCTAATGTTGTCTCACCCCTACCTTTGATAGTAAAAGTTCCAGAGATGTGCAGGAGCTGTACTCATTTAGTTGATGCATTATTGTAGATAAGGTTTGTAAGAATGTATGATTGTGTAAATAAAGCATGGTAAAAAAATGTTTTAAAACTTCAAAAGCAGAATGGAAGAATTAATAGTGAAGTAGCATTGCTAGTTATCCTTGACACTAAATTTGTTGTTTGAGACATTAAGTCTGTTCTATGAAAACCAAAGACTTGTTGTTCAGTCATTATATAAATTACAACATATTTAATTTTCCTAAATAATGTGTCCTTAAACATTAAACTGCAGATTCATGGGCCCGTGTTGCTCTTTAAACGTGTAGTATGCAGCCCTGGGTGACCGTTATCCAATGGATATGAGGAGCAGACAGGAGGCTGCGGAGTCAGCAGCAGCTGCCTGAAGGGTTGGAGCTCTTGACACTGTGGATGATGCTGTCCATTGCTCCACTGCTGCCGCAAGGACACCTGAACAACGGAAATAACATAAAAGTACAGTTATGAAAAGCTATCTGATGATTACTGAACATTAGCATACAGCTAATATAGCATATAGCTAAATAAAAACAACTACGATTATTAAAATAGTGTGCACTTCAGCTGCTTAACTTAATAAACTTCCCTGTCTTCATGCTTTATATAGCAGTGTTTATACATATTTAAAGGGACTTTACGGTCTTTTGAATTTTTATGCTCACGATTGCCCCCTCAGGCCAAAAGCGTAACGGCAGCTTCAATAGTAGGCTCGTGCACGAGGCGCGCATGCTGTACGTGCACACTCAATGAAAATAACAGCTGAGACAGTCACGTGTGTGTGTGTGTGTGTGTGTGTGTGTGTGTGTGTGACCCGAAGGACAGAGGACAGGAGAACACACACAGCTAATTAATTAAATAATTTGGTTCTGTACCTTTCTCTTCAGCACAGCCGACAAAGGTCCATGATGGGTCAGTCCTCCTGCATGCTCAGATCATTCCCTGCCCTTGATTGAAAAATTGTTCCAAAATGAAAGTTGAACCCACATCTTTTTCATCTGTGAATTCAATGCCGTTCGGCGAGTCTCAAATAAAAATTTGGGCATCTTACTGTTAAAAAAAATATACCATTAATGTAAAAAATAAATTCTAAATGAACAATGTTCACACCCAGAATCGAATCCAGGTCTTCGGCATGACAGTCAGACGTCTTACAAGGTGAGCTACACTCTAGTAACATTCACAGTATCTGTAACATTTATATCCTTGCTGACAGCTGAAACAACGTTCAAAGAACATTTCGGAGTGAAAATGGCTATTTTGTTGCTTATTTGCAGGAAATATCTAGAAGAAAGTTCTACAGAAAGTAGCTAAGAGTCCTCAGAAATGTAGCTAGCTTTGTCACTAGGCGTTAGGAACAGCGACAAAGTGGCACTGCCTCTCTCTCTGCTGCTAAAGCTACGGATAGCAAATGCTACGGGCTATGCCTGAGCGTGAACGCGCATGAAGCAGCCTGCTCGACCCGAGCATCTCTCTTTTTCTGTAATTTTACAGAAAAACAGGCAATCACAGTAAAAATGCCAGGGCTCTTTCTACAGGACCAGGGCATTGCAGGAGAATGTATGAAGAAGAATTTTATAATTTCTATATATGTTTTGGCTGTCAAACTTCCATAATGTCCCTTTAATGACATTAGGCAACTCCTTACTTGTAAATAAAACTATGCTTTGGAAATCAACTTACCAGTTCACGTTGCTCAGTCTGTGCACATTTTGACTTTCCCACGACTCAATAACCTTTCTAACACCGTTTACCTAATCCCTATTTGACTGCCAGCATTAGGTGTCGCAATGCCTCAAAATTATACGGTTGTGGTTCTTCAGCACCGAAGTTGTGGGCGAATTCTTGCTCCGATTCTGGCAACATCTCCCTTTAAAGCTCCATGGAAACTGCCACTAATGAAGCGCCACTACGTCACTTCAGGTTTTTTACTAGAAGGCGCTCTTTGTCAAGCAGATCGGAGAAACCCACCAGGAGGCACCGACACAGTTCAAAATACTTCTTATATAAGTCAGGCTATTCAAAAATGTTTAGATGGGTTTAAAGTATAGCTATAGAAGATGTGTCTAGGTATATTCATGTGTGTATGTATAAATATGTATGTATGTTTGTTTATGTGTATATGTATAAATGAAGTATGTGCGACCATATGGGCATGCGATGCACTTTAATGTATATATGTATGAATAGGTATATGCAGGGGCGGCGTTAGGCCTGGCTACTTGGGCTGAAGCCCCGGATCTAAATCGGGGAAGTAACATGCAGTACCAAAGTCCAACAGAGAGGGAGCAGCTGGCAGTAGTTTGTATACAGCCTGCCTGAGCCTCCACCACTGAAGAAGAAGCCCTTCAGCAGCCGGCTTCTTCTACACTCTCTGCCTGAAACGCATGAGTGAAGATGGACATAAGGACGTTTTTTAGACCAAAAGTACAACGACAGAACCCCAGCTTTGATGAGACTGGTGTTGACTCAGGTTTGTGAGTCTTATTTGAAAATATTTGTTGTGCTGCTGGTTTGCCTAAAGTTAGCTTATCAGGTAAAGTTGTTGGAGAAAGAACGGGAATATTTACTATCATCTCACACTAAACACTAACAGGAACAATACTCTGCCCTGAATATGCTTAATATGTAGCTTCAGATTAAAAATTATGTGGTATAAGACAAATATATATGATGTTGACCAGTGCGTGTCACGTGTGTGTGCGCGCGCGCGTGTGTTAAGCCCCGGATCTTCTTCAGTCCTAAATCCGCCCCTGGGTATATGTGCAAAAATCCTTTTGCTTTTTGAATTATTATTGCTATTAATTTTTTCGTTCTATGGAAATTGAACTCGGGTTAGCTAACCAGTCAAGCAACTACTTTGTATAGGCCAATTTATAATTATTGTTATTTCATTGTAAAGATGTCCCTTTTAATTTTCTTCATTTGAGAAACGTAATTTTATTTGTTGGCATTGTTTTTTTTCTGTTTTGGTAATAAATGAAATGAATAAAATAAAAAAACAAAATAAAAAAAAGTAGAAGATGGCCTTTAAAGAAATTAACAAAATGCTGAATCTGTAATTCATCAAGCAGAGGTCTGATAGAAACCACAAATTCTGTCCTTTGCAGGTCTGTTGCCAAACAGAGTGGGTTTATTAAATGATGCTTCGCTGTAACAGGGCCAGAAGTCAAGTCAACCCTAACAAGGGTCAAAGGTCACATTGCTGCTAAGCCTTGTAACACTAGGAGAATAATCCTTGGAGCAGTGGCTTACCCGCTCCACAGTTTTCTTTTCCTCTATTGTTTTTCTGGTAAGTGATCTTGGAAATGTTTCAGCGACGGCCCCCAGGCTGCTGAAACACATGCAGGGACCCGAGACAGAGCACAGAGCTGTTCTTTACTAATTAGTTGTTATTAAGCCCGGTTGATCAGACAAACACGAGCAGCTAACATGTTTAAAGAAGTTCATTTATTTAGATTTCGCTTAAATTTCACAGAAAACTTTCTAATTGTCATTTTTGCAGATTTTTTTGTTATTTTCAGATTTGAAATAGCAAATACAGACCAACAGTATAAAATAAAATCACGGTGTTATTATAATGGTTACTTTTTACTGAGCACTTCTCCGCATGGAAATCAGCTGTTTATTTACTGGGAAACGTGACGTCTTACACACCAGTAACATTCCTGCAGTTTGATTATTCTACAATTTGGGTGTTTATGATGAAAAAAAATCCTTTCAAGACTTAATCAATGAAAAAGTGTCCCTTTACCAGAGGAGTATGAGTTTGGTCCGCATAGCCGGTAGTAAGTCGGACCTGTTCCCGGTGAGGGTTGGACTCCGCCAGGGCTGCCCTTTGTCACTGGTTCTGTTCATAACTTTTATGGATAGAATTTCTAGGTGCAGCCGTGGTGTGGAGTGTGTCGAGTTTGGTGGCAGGAGAATCTCGTCTCTGCTTTTTGCGGATGATGTGGTCCTCCTAGCTTCATCCAGCTCTGACCTTCAGCTCTTGCTGGGTAGGTTCGCGGCCGAATGTGAAGCGGCTGGGATGAGGATCAGCACCTCCAAATCTGAGACCATGGTTCTCGACCGGAAAAGGGTGGCTTGCCACCTCCGGGTCGGGGGAGAGGTCCTACCTCAAGTGGAGGAGTTTAAGTATCTCGGGGTCTTGTTCACGAGTGAGGGTAGGAGGGATCGGGAGACCGACAGGTGGATTGGTTCGGCGTCTGCAGTGATGCGGACGCTGAGCCGATCTGTCGTGGTGAAGAGGGAGCTGAGCCAGAAAGCCAGGCTCTCGATTTACCGGTCGATCTACGTCCCAATCCTCACCTATGGTCATGAGCTTTGGGTAATGACCGAAAGAACGAGATCGCGGATACAAGCGGCCAAAATGAGTTTCCTCCGTAGGGTGGCCGGGCTCAGCCTTAGAGATAGGGTGAGGAGCTCGGGCATTCGGGAGGGACTCGGAGTAGAACCGCTGCTCCTCCGGATCGAAAGGAGTCAGTTGAGGTGGTTTGGGCATCTGGTCAGGATGCCTCCTGGACGCCTCCCCGGGGAGGTGTTTCGGGCATGTCCTGCCGGCAGGAGGCCCCCGGGTCGACCCAGGACACTTTGGAGAGGTTACATCTCCAATCTGGTTCGGGAGCGCCTTGGGGTCCTGCCGGAGGAGCTGGTGGAAGTGGCCGGGGAGAGGACGGTCTGGAGCTCCCTAGTTGGGATGCTGCCTCCACGACCTGTACCCGGATAAGCGGAGGAAGACGACGACGACGAATAAACAAAGATTTGTTCTAATAAAATGTCTTCCTACTTTGAGTATAAACCTGTTTCACGCCAAATGCAGAACAACAGATATCAGTATGGCTTTCATAAAGACCAAAAATTATTGAGTTGAATCAGAGCATTCACTCCAGCTGCAGTGTGGTGTGGATCCAGAGTCACAAGCAGAGCTCCAGAAAGTTTCGGCATGTAGTTATCCCGATGCTGCATGTGGATTGTCATGAAGTTTAAGACATAGCATGATCCAGACAGGAAATGAGATGTGTTTCAGCAAGGCACTGCGGACTTATTTCAGTATAAAACCTGTGTCACATTCTTTTTGCCAGCTTTTGTTTTAATATTAGTTCACCCTGTATAATCGTTCACATTTTTTTACTGGTATATTTATAAATGTATTGTGTACAATTTCTAATCATGTGGTGCACTTTTGAAAACGGATATCGGGAGATGTTCAGCACATGAACCACTGTCCGTCTGGATGGCAGTCTGTCCAGAAGCCGTACAGAAACTGGACCTCCTCCTTCATCTTCTTCCTTCACATCTACCCACACATCTACTCCCCTCCCAGCTTCAGGGGGCATTGTTTTGCACAGAGCACTGATCACCTTAAAGAGCAAGTCACCCCAAATCAATCATTTTTCCTGATAAACTATATAAATGCGTGTCTAATCGTGCTGCAGACACATGTAGTCAATAGTTTAACATTTTAGTGCATTTTCGTTAAAAATTTTAATTTTCTGCCTAAAACTGTCAGTGTTGTGCCGTTGTCAGGTAAAAATTCTGCACTGTATTTGAATTTAAATCTGCCATCGCTGTTGGCTAAGAGGTACCCTAGAGCGATAGCTGGTACCATATGACATCACAATGTCGTTGTGAGCCTGTGTGTGTGTGTGTGTGTGTATTTGTTAGCGGCTCCGTCCTCTCGGTCTGCTAGGCAACAGCATTTGTTGCCTTTTTCAAACAGGAAGTGGGAGCGGAGTAATTCTCTGATAGGGGGTGACTTGCTCTTTAAGTTGTTACTGGTTCTGTCACACACGGTGCAATAATGAGGTTTTTATCTTATACTCTGTGTGTGTGTGTGTGTTTGTGTACGTGCGCATGTGTACGTGCGCATGTGTGTGTGTGTGTGTGTGTGTGTGTGTGTGTGTGTGTGTGTGTGTGTGTGTGTGTGTGTGTGTGTGTGTGTGTGTGTGTGTGTGTGTGCGTGCGTGCGCATGCTCTGTCTTCTCGATCCCCAGTCAGTCGTGGAGGATGGCTGCTTATACTGAGCCAGGATCCTCTGGAGGTTTCTTCCTGTTAAAAGGGAGTTTTCCTCTCCACTGTCGCTAAATACTTCATGAGGATTGCTGTAAAGACACCAGTCAGTGACTCAATGCAATCTGCTGAGTTCCTCATATAGGAAACTTTTCACTGATTGGCTTAACGAACTGAATTGTATTGGAATGTTAACTGTGTGAAGTGCCTTGAGCCGACCATTGTCGTGATTTGGCGTTATGTAAATAAACTTGAATTGAATAGAATACTCTAAAGCACTTTTGTCTATTTTATAGTTTTTGGCCGCAACACACTGTGGTCAAAGGGTTTGATCAAAATTAAAGCTGAGTCTGAGTGTGTCTTCTATTCGCCTGAGTCTCAACATTTATTCTGAAGAAAATTAATTTTTCAGGTATTGTTTTATTTTGTTCAGAATAGTCTTGGCACGATTAGTCAATTCGTCACGATGACGTCAAGAAATGAAATAGTTGACTATAAAATTAATAGTCAACGCTGTTTATTCTATGAGCATTGTTTAAATATCGCTTGCTGCGGCACCTTCTGCAGCTGCTTCCTGCATTTCTGCTAAAGGCACATGCGCAGTGGTGGCTATCCAGATCAGCCTTGAATCAGAATCACCGGAGAAAGAAGAGATCATAGCGGACTGGCAGTGTTGCTCAAAGTTTGGGAGCATTTTACAAAGAAAAAAGAGAAGCACTTAAAGTGCAAAATCTGCAAAAAGAAACTCTCCTTTCATGGGATCACGTCAGCGATGCACGAGCACCTTAAAAGGTATACTTGCAAACTTGGGAGGTGTGAAAGTTGACAACGCAACCCCAGCATCTGTGTGTGAGCCAGCAGAGGTGTCTGGGGGGGCTGCGGTGGGAAACCGGGAGCCGACAGAGGCACCTGGGGGCCCGGCGATGGGAGAACCACGGGACTCTAGGAGGCTGGCGATGGAGGAACAGAGATCAGAAGACTCTGGGAGGCTGGCAACGAAGGAGTAGGAGCCAGCGGTTCCTAGGATGCCAGCGGCGAAAGAGTGACTGGAGCCCCAAGGTTCGGCGGTGGCAGAGCAGGCGCTACCTGGACTCAAGTGGAGGTGGAGCCACAGGAGGAGGCCAGGCCTCGGGCAGAGGTTCTCGGACAGGCTGGACAGCTAGAGGAGGCTGAGCCACTGGAGGAGACAGCGAGTCCACTGGAAGTGAAGTCTCTGGGGACGGTGAGTTCTCTGAAGGCAGGAAAACAGGAAATGAGTCCTCAGGTCAAGCCATCTCGGACTGAGCCTCTGGAAGCCGGTCTCCTCTGGAGACTTCTGGACTCTGACTGAGCCTTGGAAAATCAGGACCCTCGGGGAACCTCTGCACAAGACAGCTCGGATTGAGCCTCAGGAAGCCAGGACCCTCAGGGAATCTCTGGATAGGATGGCTCTGACTAAGCCTGAGGAAATCAGAACCCTCGGGGAACCTCTGGACAGATCAGCTCGGACTGAGCCTCAGGAGACCAGAACTAAGGAGGAGGTGGGAACACCTCATAAAGGAACCCCTCAGGACAGGATGGCTTGGGCTGAGCCCCTGATACGAACTGCTGAACCTCAGGCAGAGCCACTGGAGACTGGTGCCCATGGGGAACTGCTGGACTGGACAGCTGCAGCTCCAAACAAGGTAGCAGAGCAGGGGCCTTTGTGCTAGGCGGCACAGCTCTGTTCTCTGGAGTAGGTGACTGCAGCTCTGGGAAGGATGGCTGGAGCCCAGACTGGCCATGGCGTCGTCGACGACGATGTGAAGATGGTTTGGATGTAGAGGAGGATGGGCCCTCCTGACCCATCAGAGAGTAGAAAGTGCCATCAGGATTGCCAAAGCAGCACTGGTGGTGTCGTCCGGATGGTACTGGTTTAAACTGCCTGAAGCATAGCAGGCCATATCCTGGTGGGCACAGCACCAGCCTGGAGTCCGCAAAGCAAGATCTGTCTGTCATGGTTCTGGGAACTAGTCTAACCCAAGACATGCAGAATCACCACTACACACACAAGTCAGGTAAGTAAAAGATTCCCATCTGAACATCTGAGCTGGACAATGCTCAGCGCAGCTCACTGTCAGCGCATATGTGCACAGCGAGCTGAAGATGTGGAGATTGGCTTGGAGCGCGTTGCAGAACCAGAGTGCATGCAGGAAGATTCCTCCGACTGGAGCAACCGTTTTCCAAACCCGGTCTCTTAGAGAAACTTGTCACTTAGAAAATGTTCCCTGATTATGAAACTTTGGCTGAATATTGCTTGTTCCTGTCTCCAATGTGGCGACGCATCCAGGAGCCGTCTGAGGAGAATCCCAGAATCTCACATCCTCGTCAGCTCAGAAAGCGCCTATGATTACGCACAAGTGTGACGCGTCAACCCGGTCTCACAGTAAGACTGGGTTGGACCTGTTCAGGTTTACGCAGACAATCTTTACATAGAATTGACTTACAGATATAAAATTAATGCAGTAAAATATAAAGCATTTTATTTAAATATCCATTCATTATTTTACAAACACAGAGAGCCGCATCAGATTCAGATCAGCGGGAAGATTCCTCCGACTGAATTCAGTCGGAGGAATCTTCCCGCATGCGCTCTGGTTCTGCGACGCGCTCCAAGCCCCTCTCCACATCTTCAGCTCGCTGTGCACCTTATGTAGTGCATGCTGACAGCGAGCTGCGCTGAGCAGTGTCCAGCTCAGATGTCCAGATGGGAATCTTTTCTTGAGTGATTTAGCTACATCTGCGATGTGCGTGGAATAAAGTGTCAGTTCATCTGCATGCGTCGGAGTAATTCTTTCTATTCTTTCTCCGTCAAAATAAACGGTCAAATACAGGAACTATCCGGTCAACACAAGCCCTCCTTTTAACTGTTCTGTTTTCTTGTGAAAATAGATCAAATTAAGCTTTATTAACATCAGAGCCAGGCGCACTGCGCCGTTATCTCCGTCACTGTAAATGAGGGAAAAACAAAATGATCGGATCCTTTTCTGACCTTCCCCACCTACAAAGTTTAATTACAACAATCAAATGTGACAGAGCCTGGATTTGTATTCTGAACAGTCTAAACATGTTTTAAAAAGAAACGTATGACAAAAGTGGCACATGCTCAGTAAAACCACCAACAGGGTGAAAAATATCAAAAATATTGTAGGCAGAGATGGGCTACAACTTCTGGATCCACCTCATATAAATCGTTTTATTGATTATCTTCTTATGAAAGATAACTTTGACATACACGAGCGACCGGTACTGGCTGCTGTCACCTGTTGTGAGCATCACTCTGTCTGAGGGTAGGCCCCGCCCACAACGCCGCGGCTGCTGTGGCTCCCAGTGTTTTATTTACTGTGGGAAATGGGTAATAATGGCTCTTTGATGAGAACAGGTTGCCGACCCCTGGTTTAATTGTTTCAGTTTTTTTATGAATTAGATTAAAAATAAAGGTGCCCGGCCCGGCCCGTGTCCGAGGTAATTACACAGTCGTTGGCCCGAAACCCGGCCCGAGGGCCGTCGGGCCGGGCCGACCCAAGGGCATAGGGCTTCAGTGCAGGGCTCTAATTGTGTGGGGGATCCAGTGTGCATGCACCAGTTAGCATAGGTCTATGGTAGAGATTGATGTGCCCAAGAGGACTGCTTCTCAAATGTGGGTCTCCTTCGGTAATCTGTGGCAGTTTGTGCACACCATACACTGTGTGTCGCCAGCTCTAGCTAACCTTCCTTCCCTAGGCTTGGCTAACAAGCAGCTAGTGTTGTCCATCTCCACTGCAGCTCTTGCCAGCCAAGAGCCACGATTAGCTGATTGCTAAATCAGCATTTTTTACTTGATCTCCACGGCATGTCCCCGGCTGCAGCCAACCCTCCTTCGCTAACCATGGCTAACAAGCAGCAAGTGATCCCTCCATATACATGAGCTGGTAGCTAAGCAGCAGCCTGCTTGTTAACAGCGCTGCTCCCAGATCCACGTGACACCAGACATCCCAGCTGATGTCACCCCTCCTCCGTGTGTGAATCTGTTTTCAAGGTCTGACAGAACTAGCTTGTTTCCTTCGGGACTGGTAGGTTGATATAACAGTCATAATTAAAAATGATTTTTTAATTAGTTGAGTAGTTATGTGCTTTGTGTGGGTTAGGCGAGAAAGATTAGAAATTATATCAAGCTCATGCTAAGCTAGAGGTTATTGCCAAGTGTGCCATCGTATATGCAATACTTTTCTCTAAACTGCATGATGATAAAGACTCGCATTTTGTATCATAATATCAATAGATTTCACACACAGGGCCTTGAAGTTTTTCAAGTTAAGCAAACTTAACGTCGCTTTGGATAAAAAGCGTCTGCCAAATAAATAAACATAAACATAATGTAATATAATAAGTTGGATAAACCCAATTGAATTATTTGGCAAGTACTTGAACTGAAACTATTCAATTAAGTTGGTTAAACAATTCTCTTTTTTCAGTGTACATAAAATTCAGCCAAAACATTAATGTGGGTTTAAATTCATGTGGAAGTGAACTGAAGATACACGTGCTGGCAGCCGTGGAAAACAGAGGAGAAATGCGGTGAATATGTGAGAGTGAATTCAGAGGGTAAAAGAGAAAATGTCATTTTAAAGCACAAAGTCCTAATTAACAGTAGCCAGTCCACTGCATCTGCAAAGAAGTGGTTAAAAAGTCGTCATCTGTAATAAAAGGACCAGTGTTGGAGAGCCACTGATCTGGAACAACATAAAAGCCAGGAAACTGCTCTTTTCAAAGGACAGACAGAAAAATTACACTGTTGAGGAATTCAGGTTAGGGTTTCTTTATTAATACTTTACAATAAAAGTCCTTCCACATAAACAAAGGATTCCTTTATTAATGTTCCCAATATTAACTATTAAGTGTCCTTAAGTTTAGGAGAAAAGAGCTGGGGGTCAGGGGGTCCGTCTAGTAATGCAGTACTTTGTATTAACATTAATATTAAGCAGTTGTCAATACTTTCTTTAATTGTTCATTAAAGCTTAATAATGCACTAATACGTTAAAAAAGGACCCTTATTATAAAGTGTTACTGTTTTTTTTAAAGAAAGATTTCCTTGAAACTGTTTTTCCACAAAAATAAACAATCAATGATGAACAAGAGTCTGCTTACAGACCTGCAGAAAGAGAAAATAAAACAAAAAAGGGACACACAATAATACAACTAGAACAAGCTATCACTGTGTCAACCTGATGAGGAAATATAAAATCAACAATGTTTTTGCTGAACAATCACACGATAATAAATCACAGTGCATTTAGTGCCAACCACAGCCTTAAGACACGTAAAAATGCCGAAGTCCATACTTATGAGAGCACCATGTGAGCACCTGTGTGTGCACACGCGCTTGTATATAAGGATTCTATGTAGGAGCGTCCAATAGAGAATAGGGCCACAGATCTGCCCCCATAGTGCGTAGAAGATGGAGGGAACTCCAAGCCCCAGAGATCCAGGAGCTGCCCCAGAGTGCAGGGAGCCCAGGGAGACTGTAACCTGAAAAGCCCCAGCCCTCTCTCAAGAGGTGCAGAGGATTGCCCCAGGGGGCCACAACCAGAAGCCGGCAGAGTCCCAGGAGATACCAACAGCAAGCCCACAGGCCCGCCCGCAGCCTCCCACCCCCACAGCAGCCAAACCCGGAAACCAGCGACCCGGGACCCAACAGTGTGTGTGTGTGTGTGTGTGTGTGTGTGTGTGTGTGTGTGTGTGTGTGTGTGTGTGTGTGTGTGTGCGCGTGTGTGTGTGTGTGTGTGTGTGTGTGTGTGTGTGTGTGTGTGTGTGTGCGTGTGCGTGTGTGTGTGTGTGTGTGTACTGTAAGAAGCACTGTTTAAAGACATTTAATGAGTACTTCATTCAAAATATATATATATATATATATATATAATCAGTGACACCTGCTTTAAGTTAGGATACACTGTCTATTAAAACCAGTTATTTTTAACCTTTTTTACTGTTTTTTGGATGTTGGGACATTGAATATTAACACAGAACATAAATTTACCCATTTCTCGATGTCCCTCGACATTCCTGGCCAGTAGAAACGTTGGGAAATTGCATCCCTAGTTTTAAGTTGGCCCGTGTGCGCTCCTGTGTCGCTCCTGCGAAACTGCAGGAAAAGTGCATCTGCCTCAGCTGCACTGGACGCAACTTCATATTGGCTTTCTTTGGACGTGCCTTTTCCTCTGATGTAATGCAATTTGTCCTCTGAGGAATTTCATAACATGTCGTTACCGACACAAACAGAATTATCATGTTGTAATGCATGAAGCCATTCATAGCACGCGGTGTCACTCTCACCAGTGACGCAGAAGTTTTTGGCTCTCCTCTTCAAACGCTCATGTTTGTTCGAGTATTCAGAAAACTCTCCATCAACAAGATACTTTTTTAGTTGCCTAAATATTTCGCTAACAACAAGCTTTATGCAACATGCTAATTCTCCTGAGAAAAAACACTTCATCTGACAAGCACGGTCTCAAGTGGGACCACGTGACCTAATTGGTACACTGTAAAAATGTACTGTAAATTAATCACAAAGTTTTGGCAATGTGGTTGCGTTGTAACAGAAACATTTTGTTAAAAAATATTATGTATTTACTCAGCATAGGTTAAATGTTCTATATCTAAGCTATATCATGAGTAGTTATTAAACATTTGTTTTAAATCATTTTTAGCATTTTGAGAGGTCAAATGCAATTTTTTTTATAAACTACATCATCAGAGAAGTTACCAGAAACAGTCTGTGTGATGTAAAAGTCATTTTAACTGAAGTTACAGTAAGGTCACACAATATGATAGTGGCTATCACAGAATGTGGTCATCTGCATCTCAGTAATTATGCAGATGTCTTTAATTTTCACTAAATATATTAACAATAAAAGGCATTTCGTGATGTTTGTGTTATTTTATTTCCCCTTTATCCCCACCACCAGCTAACAGAAAATACACAGTTCGAAATAGAGCTGAATTCAAAAAAAGAGGTTTCACAGTTTATGTTCAGCACTACATGGGCTCATCTCCTAGTTGACCTTTTACAGAAGCACAAAGTGTCCAGTGTGGACCAAGGCCCGGCAGACCCAAGCACAAAAATTTGTTAAAAAAATGTGTCTATTCTCAGAAACCAAATTCGTTTCCGAGTGCTGTCTGTTAGTCCTCATGTGAAAGTGTAGTGAATATACTGTACTGTGTGTTATGCATACACAACAGTGTCATTTAGTTAAAGAACAGCAATTTAAAGCAAAACATGTTCTTCTCTTTGACGAATCTAAGCCAACAGCCAGTTAGTGTAATTTACCGTCTCCAGAGCTGTTTTTGTTGTATCTTTGTCATATTTGCGCTCACTGTTGTGTGTGTGTGTTTTCTCTTTTCATCTTCCTCGCATTTCTGTAGTCTGATTGCTTTGTGGTTTAATCAAAGCTTTTTTCCTGGGCCTTGTTTTCTTCCCCATGCTGTAATTTCCTCCTCTTCCTTGTCCTCGTCTCTGAGGGCTTGTTTTCTCTTCGTGCCAAATCTCTTTTAGCGTGTCCTTCACCGGCAGAAATCAACACTCGAATGCACATGGGGAATGGTCAAAACAAACAGACAAACAGCAGCCATAGAGCAGATGCTAAGCGGCTGCAAATAGTTTAATGGTGTGACATTGCTCGGGAGGAAAGAGGAAAGTGATGCTGCGACGTGGTGAAGCATCCTTCATGCCTCAGATACTTTATTAGAAGAGAAAGCCATCACGGTGATGTTTTCTACATGAGATGTAAATGTTTAACCAACAGAGCCGTGGCTGGTAATCCTGACTCGTCCTCCCAGCTTACTGCATTCTTTTACATTTTTGTTTGCAAAAGTGTCATAAGAGACAAAAAAAATCCCTTCAACTGTCGGGGGGGTTGTTCCAGCTGATGCTGGCCCTGGTGATGGAGGCAGAGCGCACCAGAGGCTGACAGACAATGGCGCCCCCAAGGGGTGGCCAGGGGTGGCCATGGCCACCCCTAGAAAATTGCTGCCCCCCCGGAAAAGTCAGTGTTAATAAATCATATTAATTTTCACTCAAACGAAAAATTTATTTTCTTTATTCAAGACATAAATATAAAACACAATAAAAATTATACAATTAATGATTAAAGAAAGAATCTGAATTTTTTTAAATACATGTTTCTGCTTCTCAACATTTCAAAAAAAGTTTGTATTTCCATAGTTTTTTGTGAACACAGCAACTGTCATGATCGCAGGAAGCTTCCTGACCCACACGAAAGAATCACAACAGGCAGGAGGTAAGAAATAAGAATGTTTTATTAAAAGGAAAACAAGTTATAAACTGAGGACGCAGCTCCAAATGGGTGCTGGAAAAACAAACAGGAACTAAGGGCGCAACTTCAACGAAGCGGGAACTGGGCCGGGGTTGAGCCAAAACTGAGGATCGATGTGAGGAGAGGGTAGGCCAGGTCTGGTCGATGGACGAGTCGGATGAGGCAGGAGGGATGTGGCTGATGGGTATCCAGGGCAGGCGGACGGCGGAGAGCAGGTGGCCAGGGGAGATGAGTGATGACGTAGATATACACACTCCAGGGAAGCAGAAAACTCGGGCAGAGATCCGGTGGTTGATCTGGAGGCAGGGCAGGTTGTTCAAAACAGGACAAGAATGCAGAATTTTACGAGAGTTCGGGACCAGGCTGGAAGCTACCTAGGTGAGAGTATCAACCGGCGCTGGAGTGTGGACACGGCACTCCTTGAATCCCCTGGCCTTGCTGATGGGAAATCGGCTGCAGCTGCGGCTCTCCGACACGCCCACCTGCAAGGAGACTCAGAGGGAAAAAACAGCAGAATCATGAAAGCAACAGGTAAATTAAACAAAAAATAATAATAAATTTTGAAAATAAATGACTGAAATGTATTTTTCTGAAATGTTTGTGTTTGTAAGATTTGAGTTGTGTTTTGGATACATACTGTTTTGTTGCAGTGCATCAACACAGGCTAAACTCTCCCAGAGTTACCACAAGGACCAATTTGGTGTGCCACACCAAAAGTGTCTTTGGCCCCATCTGGCCACCCTTATCAAAATTTTCTGTAGGCGCCCCTGCTGACAGGCAGCCTAAAGCCTGATTTATGCTTCTCCGTCTGCGTCAGTGCGGAGACACGCAACGCCATTATCAGTCCTTGCGTAGGGCTCCGGCAGGCACGCAAGTACGTACGGGGTCGAGCCCACTTTTTTAAACATCCGTCGAACGAGACGGATTACGCAAGCTTGTGATTGGTCAGGACGCCGCTGTTGTTTACAGCGCCGCCATTGCAAAGAGAGCCGAGGATAACTAGCGGCAGACACGGAGAAGCTTGAAGAATACCTCACGAAAAAACTCTAAAAATATGAACGTTTAACTCTCCCGTGACTGGAGGAGTGAAAAGATGCGCAGCAAGCGTTTTATTTGTGGACGGAAATGACAGGAAACGTGGGTTTAGAGGTGGGGAGCGCATGAAGCGGTGGGAGAATGAGAGACAAATATGTCCGTGTTAAAAGTCTCTTATATAAACAAAAAACACAATATAAACACACTATCTTGGACCGATACATGACAGGATACCACAGAACAGCGCTACGCTCTCTGTTGTCCTGCCGGGCAATTGCTTTGCAACACTCTCCAGGAGACGGAGAAGTATGAGAGCAAAACGCTTCCGTCAATCCGTGCGTGTCTGTCCCCTGCGGAGCTGACGGAGAAGCATAAACCAGGCTATTGTCTCCTCCCTTTCTGGTTGGCTCATGGGTCCCCGGAAGAACGAATAAATGAATGCAAGTCAATTGGGTTAAAAGAGCTATTTTCTAGTCCCTCTTTGCCTTATGCCCTGGATCACACATATGTTGTACTTCAATTTAAATGAAAAGTAATGATGTATGTTTCGACCATGCCAGTCAAATACTTTGAGGAAGTACTTTAACTGTGAGGTCCAAGGGCACAACTGGTAGCACCAAGAGTCCTTCTGGTCAATGTTCAGCCAAACGACACCCACGCCTGAACTCAGTTCAACACTGCGTCGAAATGAGCTGACATCAACATACACAGTTGGCATACTCTCACAGAGAACTTGGTCATAGTAATGGTGACTTGGGTTCAGCGGGGTCTGGGGAGGGTTACCGGGCAGGACTGATGCTGAAGTGTTGTCCAAGCAATGATGGCATGCAGCCAGACCCATGTCAAGAGGGCTACAACGGATCTGGGCATAGCGCACCTCATTGTCAAAGCTCTGAAGGGCTAAAAGCCATGACGCAATGTGTGTAGGGGTGAGAACTGACAAGTTTTTATTAATATCAGTGGCATTGTCGATCCAGTCTACTGATGCAATTCCTTATTAATGCCCTTATCAATTCCAGTGTAGTTCAATGGGTGGCAAAAAATAACTAATTGCACACAGCCTCCTGCAATATCTGTCAGTTTATTTATGATAAATATTAAATTGTACCTGTTATTGGTTGGGAAGATCTTTCTAAATGTTCTTCACTGTGCTCCCCGTGAAACAGTCATCTTCTTCTTTGGTGTAGTGTTGCTGTAACTTTTGCAAAGCCTAATCAAATCATAACACTTCATGATAGTTACATACGTTCGGAAGATCTATGGTACTAAGCTCCCAAAACAATGTGATGTTGTTTTTTTCAGGCTAAATCTGCCCAAGATTTGTTTTCTTTCTGCATCTCATCATTAGCCTGGCTGCTCACCACTGGAGAGGAGTAGCTTCCCACTCACATCCCATTTTACCTCAGGGCCTCCTGGTCTCTTAACAGAAATACCTGTTTCTCCAACCTCGCTCTGCTCTCCACATGTTTCTCATCATCTCTGGAAACTACCTCCCACAACACTGTGATGTTATATATCTTTATTTTTTCAGGCTAAATCAACCCAAGAAATCTGCTGTCGGGCTGATTGTGGCAGCTACAAATGGCCAATATGCCTTGTAGGTGTAGTAAAGGTGAGTTGCTTTTAATCATCATGTAATCTTCATTACAGCCTTTGAGTTTTAACATCGTCTATGTTTTTGTTTGATAGCTTATTGCTACACGTGTGTTGCTGCTGTGATCTTGGAGCTAGATTACATCATGATATCATGAAGGAGGCTACTGATTCTGGCCCTGTGACACTTGAGCCCCCTTCAGACAGGCCATGAAAAACGGAAATGTTCCGGACTCTGTCCGTAAGACCTTTCTGTCTGAATACAAACATCCGGATAACGTGTTCCGAAATTTATCCAGACGAAGCCCCTAGTAACAGGTCCGGACTTGTTACGGACAGGGTGGCTGCTTCAGACTGGTGAGGAAAAGTTCCGGACAAGGGGGGGGGGGGGGGGACCGGGGGACGCTGTGCGCACCTAGATAGCTCGCTGCTGTAGCATGCGGCGAACCATGGCAGCTCGCCTCCTACGGTACCGCCTAGACGCGCGACGGAGCGCTTCACACAGCTTCGGTGAATCCTTTAACCATTGAGCTTCATCATCCAGGTCTCTTATGCGTCTTCGTGTGCGCAGAATTATGCTTAAGCGCCTCCTGATTTTTATTTTGAGAGGCGCTATAGAAATTATATTTTCTTCTTCTTCTTCTTAACATAAGTCCGATTCCCCCCCCCCCACCCCACCCCCCGCCGCCGTCAGACATCTGGAACTTTTCCCTGCTGTGTGAACGCAGCCGAAAGGACAAGTTCCGGTACAAAAGTGGTGTGTCTGAAAACACGGTTCCGGTTAAAAACCGGATTGAATTGTCCACAAATGTTCCAGAATGTCAATCTGAAACGGGCTCAAGTGACGTGTGAGCTGATTCACCTGGTACACATGAGGCGAGCAACACAACAGATTATTATTATTATTGTACACTGTCCTGGACTTGTTTTCTTTCTGCATCGCATCATTAGCCTGGCTGATCACCACTGTGGGGCACCTGACAACTCCTGTCATCTGGTTATGAGAGCAAGTACAACCTCCCACACCTGTGACCTATCAGCTCATCTGGCAGAATAAATAATCTGATGACCACAGCTCTCATTTTGATTTTGTTGAAACATACATTCTCATTTCCTACATATCTCTGGTTATCTCTCTCCTTGAAGACATCACGCCACATCCCCTGTTCCAGCTCTGTCTCTGTCAATTACTATAATAAATATTGTGTTTGACAAGTTCTTTGTGCAGCCAAAATGTCTCCTAATCCCAAAGACCTTTGGAAAAGTATTCTACAGACTGAGGAGAAAAAGGCAGAACCTTCTGAAAAATGACATCACATGCTCAGACATTACATGTGATACAACTTTATTCGAGTCTGACTTTACAAGTGTCACAAAGCTTTAGGGAATTGCAGCTCCAGAGATTAAAGGAATTACTTTTTAAGAACATCACAACACTTTGAGTTAAACTTTCTTTAATCCCTTGAATAACCACCCAATTTGTGGTCATTATTATTCCAATGACTGCTCTGCTAATAACTGAAGAGGTTTGTCTTCAGAAAGTGGCGATAAACAGAGCTGGGTGTTGGTCCTGAGGTGCTACCGACTCATTGAGGCGTCATGCTTGCTGGACACTTTTTCATTTAAAGAGGCCAATTAGGCTTGTGGACCTCCTCGCTCATCACATGTCGATGAGGTTGAGGACACAAACAAACACACCCAGGGTCTTATTATCCTTCTTCATGCTTCAAAGGCCCTGGAGCAGTTTCTTCACTTAAAGTGTTAAGGCACTGAAGAATGCTCTTTGTGTAAAACTGGGGGCAGTTCAGGGATTTAGTACATTTAAAGCTTCTTTCCAGAGTTTTCCCCTTTCAGTATGATTTTTCTGAAATCCGTAAAAGTGATTTTCTCATCATGTGCTGTGATATAAAATAAGCAAAACGTCTTTTTTAATTTTGCTAACCACACCCCCTGGCCCTCAGAGCTCCGTGCAATAGGAAACTGAGCGCCGGCCAGAACTAACCAGTAGCGTTAGACTGCCACTAACTTGCTTCAAATTTAAGGAATACCTCGACTGACGCAGAGTTGATGAACTTTTTCACAGACAAGTCTCTAAAATATAAACATATGAGAACACAACATGACATGAGAATAATACTCGTAAAACAACGTTTTAGCTCCGTTTGTCGGCTACAGAAGCACATTTATAAACAGATACGTGAAGTTGACATCTTAAAAAAACAGATTTTTGTGTGATATGCTTGTCAGCCACTAGATGGTGCCATCGCATAAGAGAAATACTCCAGAAAGAAGCTTTAACCTGACAGCATGTAATTGCAGGAGAAAAGCCATAACTGCCAGATGTGTCCGTTTTTCATCCATCAGGAAACGTACAGAACAAAGGTGATACAATACTTTTATTTATTTATTCATTTAGTTTTATTTTAATAGCCAGCAGTGGCAGAAACCAGCAGCATCATCCGCAGTACTTAAAATACTGACACCTTTAGCGGAGTCTCTATCTGATTATTCTGGGAAACTACAGAGAGGTGTGAAATTATTTTGGGAAGATTGTCATGCTTCACGCCCTCCTCTCCCTCTGTGTGTTTTGGAATCTGGCCCAAATGACAGAACACATTTCTGCTGGGGTCCTGGGAGCTCTCCATTGGGGTGTTTCATGCTTCCCTGTTGCTGTCGTTGGTTAACCATGAGGACAGATCAAAGAGCTTTTCTCCCTGAACGGGAGAATGCCTCTTGCTTGATGACTCCTGGAGTTGGACTCCAGCTTTTTGTGGCTCTAATGATGAAAAAAATATGTATAAAATTCCCTTCTCACCCTCCGTAGTTGGTCTCATCCTTCCAAGCTCAGGTCCTCTATCAGAGACCTGTGAGCTTCAGGGTTCTGCAGTATCTTAGCTGTTCCTAGCTGCACTATTGTTGACTGAGATGCAGTGTTGCCAGATCCAAAATCCCACAGTATCGTACAGAGAGGCTTAAATTATCGTTTTTCAGTACAAATTATCGTACATTATAAATTTGATAATAACGTTTTATAAACGACTTCTCACTCCAATATAATATAACAAAGAAGGTGTTTTATATTGCCCTGTTTAAATAAACATCTTTAAAACCAGTAATATAATGCTTATAAACGTGCAGAGTGTGTCGGCACCACTCCGACCTCCACACATTGACACGATATGCACATTTGCGCAGTCCTATTTATGTCATTTCTACATAAGGTTAAAAGCAAGCGACAAAACATCACAGCAGTAGAAAAACTGACCCAATAAATGACAAAGTAGCCTACTCACCTAGTTGCTGATCTCGATCTCCTCATCTGATTCACTGTCTGTCGCAGCAGAATGCCTTTAATCACCTGTACTAAGTGGTCTGTGCTTCTCATTGCAATGTTGTGCTCGGCTAAAAAGCCACATAGCTTGATTTCAGCGTTTTTCACATCATTTTCAAACTTCTCTTGTGTGTGTGTGTGTGTGTGTGTGTGTCTGCTCTGTCTTCTTAATCCCCAGTGAGTGGTCGCAGATGGCTGCGAGTTTCTCCCTGTTAAAAGGGAGTTTTCCTCTCTACAGTCGCTGCATGCTTGCTTAGTATGAGGATTGCTGTAAAGAGTCTGACACTAGTCAGTGACTCGATGCAACCTGCTGGGTTCCTTATTTAGGAAACTTTTTACTGATTGTCTAAATGACCTGAACTGTACTGGAATGTTTACTTTGTGAAGAGCCTTGAGACGACTCATCGTGATTTTGCGCTATATAAATAAATAAACTGAAACTGAAACTTAACTGAAACCCGATTAGCTTATATATACTGTACTTCGGCAGCAGTGATCCTTAAGATGCTTGGCTACATGAGCATGAGCAAGTATGAGAAACGATACTCACTGTGAAACACAAGGTTGGAAGCCTAAATCAGGGCAGCACAGAGAGAAGTGAGCCAACTGTCACAGCTCCAGAAAGGTTAAATAAGGGGAAACTCTGCCAAAGACCCACAGCCAGATTCCCATAGCTAAAGCACCGGAAACTGCCAAACAAAGGCTTGGCCAACCGCCTAAAGAGATACATGAGAGAAAAGTGAAGCCAGGTGCTCACCAGTGTGTTCACCAATGTGCCCCAACTCCAGGCCTGGCTCCAGAGGGGGGCCCCGGTGACCCGCGTCCGGGCGAGCGGACACGGTTTTCATTTATGTTTACTCTCATACGGGGTCTATGGGCTGCACTTTTTCTGATCCCTCATCTCGGACCTGTTTGCCATGGGTGACCCTACCAGAGGCAGAAAGCCTCAGACCACTTAGCTCCTAGGATCATCGGGACACTCAAACCCCTCCACCACGGTAAGGTGGCAACCCAGGGAGGAGACACAGTGCTGATCACCCTAATACATGGTTTTAGAGGTATGGTGAAAATTACCTTTTAGTTTATTCTAGTTTAGGTTAGGGTTAGGAACAGAACCCCGTTGGTTAAGGTTAGGGTTAGGGCATGGGTTAGGCATAGTGGAGTCAAGTAAATGCATGGAAGTCAAAATAGGTCCACACAAACATATTATGAAGATACCGGTTTTAGAATCATTGCATTGGCTCCCCGTATGTTTCAGGATCAATTTTAAGGTTCTTCTAATGGTTTTTAAGTGTCTTAACGGTCTTGGGCCTTCTTATCTATCAGAACTGCTTTTACAATATGAACCCTCGCGGTCTCTGCGCTCCTCTGGCAGGCGTCTCCTGGTCATCCCTAAAGTCAGGACACACACTCACGGTGAGGCGTCCTTCCAGTGTTATGGGCTCGACACACGGGAGGCGACAAACGACCGCGATCAGCGAAATTTGTCGCTGTCGCTTTTATGACCTGTCACACGGGAGGTGATCCGTGGCAGCGGGCAGCGGCAAAGCCGTCTACGCATTCTGTTCCATGGCGAAATCAAATCTTCCGTTGTTTTGCTTGGCTGTGTCAGGTTGGAGGGAATTAAGGTTATTTAAGCGGTTCAGAGTTAATAAAGCGGTAGATATGATGTTTCACAAGGTGCTGCTAGAGTTATGTGAAATCTTACTTCTGATTTTACTTTATAAAACATAATAATAATCAACTTCTCCTCCATGTTTGCTCGGAGGTGTACGGAGCATCCTGTCTGCTCATTGGTCAGTGAATGAAACCTCTGTTGATTGGTCCTCGTCCGAGCGACAGCGATGAAAAGTTGAAAATGTTTCAACTTTCTGGGATCGCGTCGCTGGGTCGTCCGTGCACGACACGTGCACGAGTGCAAACTTTCACACGCACGTTTTTCGCGTTTCGCTTGGTAGGAGGGAGACCCGCGATTATCGCTTTGTCGCGCATGTCTCATTGAAAATGAATGGAGGAGAGGCGATGTCACCTCCCGTGTGTCGAGCCCATTATGGACCTCGCCTCTAGAACGAGCTGCCAGAGGACCTCAGGGCCGCAGAGAACGTTCATATTTTTAAGTCAAGACTCAAGACCCATCTTTTTAGGTTAGCTTTTATCTAAATATTTACTACAGTTTTATTTCTCGTTTTACATGATTATATTTTATTACTTGCTTTGCATGTTCTATATGATTATACTTAAGCACAGTTTTATTATTTAAATTATTATTTTACTGTTTATATCATTTTCTTTATTACTTATTTTCTAATTTTTGTCATTTATATTAGCTCTTTTATTACATTTTTACTCATTTTAATCCAGTGTTTCCTCTGTGGGGGCCCTCTGCCCCGGGAGCGGTGGTCGACTGTAGCTTCCTGGGCGCTCTATAGGTGGGGGTCTATGCCCCCCCTCCAATGAGCGCCCTGACTTAGTGTGGAAGACCTGATGCTGCCGGGGCAGACGGCTCCTCTGATGGCGTTTCCTTGCGTTACCATACTTGGCTCATCTGGACTCAGCCTAATATAATTTTTACTTGTGTGTGTGTGTGTGTGTGTGTGTGTGTGTGTGTGTGTGTGTGTGTGTGTGTGTGCGTGTGCTTGCATATGTTTGTTAATGATTTTAACCTGTTATGGGAATCTGGGGTCATTTTGTAAAGCACTTTGAATCACACTTTGTTTGAAAAGCGCTTTAGAAATAAAATTTGATTGATTGATTGATTGATACAGTTTGGCGCTCTACCTGTTGGACATTGCTGCCTGACGCACCTCCGCTGGTGCCTTTGTGCACATATCAACACACCTCTCTCGGCATCAATGGGTCATCAGCTGGGGACCACCAATCATAGATGTTTCGCTCCCTTAACCCCAGTACATCTCTCGGTGGCGGAGCGATGGCAGGGATCTCTCCCTGTCACCCCCTGTTGGTACCCTAGGTCTTTCTTTTACCCCCAGCCCCTTTCTCTCTCTCCCAAAGCCACAGCCAAAAGCTACCCTTTTCTGCATCCTCTGCAAGCTCCTTCGTGGCTTTCCGGCACCCCGCTCCTGTGCATCCCATGTCCCGGAGCAGGTGAACAGTTGAGGACCCTTCAAAGCTCCTGAACCCCACTTCAACTGGGAGTATGATGGTTTTCCAACCAGCCTCGCTGCATTCCTTCACTAGGTCTCCATACGTGGAACGCTGGCAGCCTCCATGCCCACTTCCCATGGGACTGTAAGCTCCACCAGCAGGATGGTCATGATTGGCTCCGGCCAAATGGTCAGATATGGCCGGAGTGACGTCTCTACAATCTCTCTGGGAAATTGGCTTTCCCGCTGGAGCAGAAGGAGGGGTCATGGACGAAGGGTACTGTGTTGCAATCAAGTGTAAAATTGTTTTGTGAAGGCGGATATTTGATCGTGTGTGTGTGTGTGTGTGGGGGGGGGGGGGGGGGGGGGCTGGAGCTGTTAGGGGTCTGGTATCAAATGTGTTCTATTAAGAATTATACCACTGATTATTCTCCTTGACCCTTCATTACTGACTGTAAGGGTAAAAAGGAACGGGGGAGATTTTATTCTCTATTTTAAAAAGTCTGACTTGGATGTTTGCTCCTGCTGCAGCATCTCACTTGTTTTCATCAGAAAATGGAGATAGTGTTGATTTTAGTCAAGATTAAAGGGATTTTTCTGTATTTGTTAAACTCTTCAAACATGAAAATGAAGTCATCAGCAGCTGATTAGTAAATATCCCTGACCTGATTTTTCCTAAAGTTTTTTTTCCTTTTCTTTTTATTTGCAAATTGGCTTATTATAAAAATATTTCAGTTTTTTTTCTCCTGTTTTCAGAAACAAGAACTTTATTTTTGAAGAGGAACACGAAAGCTGTTTCTTTGAGTCAAATGCAGCTTCTGATCATTATTTCATGTCACCGAAGCGAAAAACCACAAAAAAACCAAAAGCTTTAAATAGCAAAAACAGACGTAATCACAGGAAAACAAACATTACTGTTTTCCTCACTGATTGTGTTTAAATCAAACACTTAGACAGGGCCAGATTAACACTTTGTTGTACCCTGGGCAACAATATTAAAGGGCCCCATCATCACGACACAAGGATCACCATAATATGATCACATACAGAATATTTTACTGTAATATGCAGTAAATATACTCAATACTTGAATGCCTGATGTCACGTAACCCGCTCAGGGTAACCTTTGACCCACCTCGTGGACTGGCCAATGAGGAGAGGGTCTTAACTTGAAGCCCTCTCTTCATTGGTCAGTCTGCATGAGACTGACTCTCAACTGGCGTTCAAAGTCATAGGAAGCGAAGCGTCTCTGTGCAACGCAAAAGCCCGGGTGGACAGTTTGTTGAATAAAGGGCGACCATATTTCCATTTCCAAAATAGAGGACAGGGGATCTCATTTAGCCTTGGCCCCCAAAATACCTTGAAACGGCCCTGGGAGTGTGACTGAGTTTTGAAGGTGCTGAATTGTATCAAATGTATAAATATTACTTGTGTGTAACTTATTGCTTTATACAGGTAAAAACGTGTAGTGGAGATAAATCTACCTACATTTGACTTTTCAACACTTTGTTTTGTTTTCTTGTTTTTATTTAACTATTTCCTGTCCTGTCTCCCGTCTTCCTGCATCTCCTCTAAACTCTCCAGAAAAACTGCTGCCTGGGTTCTTACTTTTTCACCTCATCAGTTACTTTTGAGCAGATCAAAGGGATCTCCTGACCGCAAAGCGGAGAGTGCATTTCGATGCTGCATGAGGTGAAATCACCGCAGCACAAGTGATGAGCTCCGCAGTGGCAGAGCGCTTCAGGCACAGATATGACAGAAAATAGAGAACATGTGCGGACATGAACGATCGTGTGTTAATTATAGTTTTTTGGTTGCGCCACTTTGAGAATGGACCGTGTGCTGGAAAAAGCAGCCTGGAGCGCACCAATGATCAGCGCTGTGCCGCTCTCTGTGCTCTCTGCTCAAAAGAGTCCATAAATGATGTAATATAGGTAGAAAACTTTTTTCCGGCTCCCCTGGATGTGTAGGATATCCAGCTCCCCCATAATTGGATCCCTGCTCCTGGATGACAAGCCGGACATTTTCATCAATACAAGAACCCCCCAGTCCGGACGCCCCGGACAGAGAGTGAAAAGTGGACATGTCCGGGGAAAACCGGACGTACGGTCACACTAGTTTAATATAAAGCGGGAGATTACAGATACAGTATTTTGCTCGTGCCCTTGCTGTCCTGGGCCCTTTAGAGTTTGTGGGCCCTGGGCAATTGCCCAGTTGCCCATATGGTTAATCCGGCCTTGCACTTAGACCAATATGTGTTTTGTTTGATGAGTTGAGTTTGAGTTTTTAAAACGCCTGAGCTGAGTCATTGTGGCTCAGGCGGCAGCTTTCAGCTATACATGAGCTGCATAGCTGAACATCAGCCAAGTTCTTTTAAGAGCATATTGCTAAAGGAGCTTACCATTAATGAATGTAACTTCAGCGAGATTACACCGGCCGGCCTCGTGAGCAGAGGCACAATCCTATTGACCTACGCATACGTTTAAAGACATAAGAATGGTGTTTTTACACAACTCCGATGGGATAACTGGCATAATCTTACAAATACAGTGGGGCAAAAAAGTATTTAGTCAGCCACCGATTGTGCAAGTTCTCCCACTTAAAATGATGACAGATGTCAGTAATTTACATCATAGGTACACTTCAACTGTGAGAGACAGAATGTGAAAAATAATCCATGAATTCCCATGGCAGGATTTTTAAAGAATTTATTTGTAAATCAGGGTGGAAAATAAGTTTTTGGTCAATAACAAAAATTCAACTTAATACTTTGTAACATAACCTTTGTTGGCAATAACAGAGGTCAAACGATTACTATAGGTCTTTACCAGGTTTGCACACACAGTAGCTGGTATTTTGGCCCATTCCTCCATGCAGATCTTCTCGAGAGCAGTGATGTTTTGGGGCTGTCGCCGAGCAACACGGACTTTCAACTCCCTCCACAGATTTTCTATGGGGTTGAGGTCTGGAGACTGGCTAGGCCATTCCAGGACTTTCAAATGCTTCTTACGGAGCCACTCCTTTGTTGCCCGGGCGGTGTGTTTGTGATCATTGTCGTGTTGGAAGACCCAGCCACGTTTCATCTTCAAAGCTCTCACTGATGGAAGGAGGTTTTGGCTCAGAATCTCACGAT